>NC_045741.1:17580420-17580589 GCF_008692095.1 Etheostoma spectabile | reverse complement strand
CAATAATCGTGGTCAGGAACAAAGCAAAAGTCGGATAAACACTGGGAAAGCAAACACTAGGAATAAACGCTGGAAAGAGTGACTTACAACTTACAACAAAAATCTGGCACAGGTAGGTGGGAATGGTGAGTATTTAAACATGGGGACTGGGAAGCTGAAAACAAACAGG
>NC_045741.1:17577475-17580410 GCF_008692095.1 Etheostoma spectabile | reverse complement strand
TAGGGGCGGGGACGGTAATCAGCGGTGGGAAAGCAGACGAAGGAAGGAAGGCAAAAGTAAATGAAGACAAACAGTGGATATCAAAATAAAACAGGCAGTCTATGAAAACAAACAGAAAACGTGAAACCAACTAAAACAGAAACTTGACATAAGGACAAAACCATGACATGGCATTTTTAAAGAATGACAAGCTAAATAACTTGGATAAAACTGACTCAAAAGAATCACAGTCAACTAAACAAAACTCAACTAAACTAAATCATATAATGTACATGAAAAATTGATGTACACATTTGATTGATTTTGACTGACACATCATCAGAACCAAGCCTTTAAGATATGGCTGATGAAACTGGGTCATTGTGGGAAAGTGGGAAAAACAGAAGCAGATGGTTGTGCTGTGTATGATTCACTGAGCCCTGACTACTCTCACTTTGACCACTTAAATTATTTGACAAGTAGCAGGTGGAAGACTGCTCTGAAACCCAGACCATTTACCTTTACCGCACAGTTCAATGCCTTTTCTAACATTACTGTTTGTATCCCTGTGCATGATAAAATAGGGGATGAAAAGAATAATTGATTTTAAGGGAAGAAATTAAGTTTTGATGTAATGCTAGAAGCTGACTTTAAAGATTGTTTTACTATTACTCACAGCAATTCTTCAACTGCTTGTAGGATTATTACTCATGGGTCATATTGATTGGTGTTTAGCTATACAACTGACACACATACTTCTCATGAGAAACCACAATTATTCATATACCTAAGGAGTTAGGGAGGGTGCACTACACAGCTGTCACACATACTGGCTTTCACTTCTATTCGTAAAATGTCCATCTGGATAGCTTTGACAGCCAGATTCACATGGCCATTTTATCTTGCTCATTTTATCGAGCATTTCCTCCAGCTGAAGACAGAAAACACTGTAGTGGAATTGATTGGTTGTCAGCATGCGGAGTACTAGCTCTGCTCATTTTGCATTGAAAATACATATTTTTTCCCCTTCTGCTTTGAAAGGCTGATGCAGTGATGAGAGGGGGCAGAGTGATCAATGAGATGCTGCCTTTGTGAGGATGATTATACTGAGGATGTAACAATGATTCAGTGGATCACCTGACACTAAGTTGGGGTTTATATTACACCTTCAGTGAAGGGTGCACAAGCCAACTTCCAATCCAGGGACAGGGTTAATAGAAACACTTTAGAAACTAATGGACATATGATGAAACCATGGGCCCAAGATGAAGTGAAAAAAACTGGCTGTCCACAATTCTGAAGCTATTTCAGTATCCTTGAAAGACACTTTATAAGATTCATTTACAATTCAGTTAATGCACACACTCTGCGAGCCTGTGTTGTTTTTTTCTGTGGCGTGTCCTGCAGTCAAACAATGCCACATTCATTCTACACCCTGGGATTTAACAAGGGTGATGCAAATTAAAGTGGCATTAATTTCATTACAAGCAGGGGAACAGTAAGGGATAAAACATTAGAGTAATTCAATTGAGAGGCTGATAGCAAGCTGAGAAGGCGGCAGTCCACTTGCCTGCAGCCAGTACAATACAAAAGCCCCAGAATAACCCTAGAAAAGCGGGAATTCTTTTTTTTTTTTACAACACGACTGCCACTGGCTAATGTGTTACAAAGTCACTATATAAGCTGACAGCACTGATTATGCATTTGTAGTAGCATTTCACACTGACATCCACCAGTGGGACAATTCTCAGCAGCAGTTTAGAATAATATACAGGAATCTATCCAAGACAGATAGAAAAAAGAAAAAAATCAGTTGAGGTTCTATATTTCAAGTTTTAGCAGTTGATGAGAAATTCTAAGTAATTACAAAAAAACTTGCGATGCGTCCACATCATACAAGTCTTCCGTGATGCTGATGCGTGATGCTCCCATCCCTCCTCCATGCAGTTGCTAGTAGCCAAGGTAGACACGAATAATTAAAAAAAACATGATGGACTTGTCAGAAGAGGTAATTATCTTCACTCGAGTTTCTGCATGGGAAAGTCACCAGATGCCACAATCTTCTGAACATAGCCATACTGAGAAATACAAAGAGAGTTGTGTGATGTTCATAGTCTTAATTAGCATTCTAGCAAGTCATTTAGCAAAGCATTGAATGTAATGGACTTTTATTAATATCAAACAGTTACGCATTAAAGCTTTAAACAAACCACATGCAAGAGTGTGTCTTAAGAGTGTTTGTGCTCTGGTTATCTCATATACTACCCTGTAAATGTCAGCTCCTTGCTTGGTCACTGTGGGGGTGCACTGCACCAACCTGCTAGGGTTATTTTGGGTGGTTGTGTGAAATGTGTGTTGGTACTTGAGTCTGAAGTGGACTACTGGCTCTGACAGGAAGGGAGGCTCACAGACATCCTTTAAGTGTCACTTTACAAAGCACATTGCAGAGCACAGTGCAGAGGAGACCTCGTGTTACCACTGGTTCTCCAGCTGGAAACATCCCACACTTTGTAAGATTGAACTCCAAACAACATTTTGCCATTTGAAAGACTGTATGTGTGCTATTTACACTGTAAGATGTATTTGAACCCAGATACTGGCTTCCCATTGTATAGTGTCATCACTATATCAGAGCAAGTACTCACACAAGCATAGCTGCTCAATGTCAAAACATAAACTTTGGAAAGACTGATCAAAGGGTGCATATGCGATGAAGCAGTGTTGTGGGCAGGTGTGTATGCCAAACCTGTTTGTCCTGTGGTTGCCTTATCATATGAGTGTGCTGAAGAATGACTAAGCCACCCAGAGCCAAATAATCATTAGCAGTCTGGAGTCTGAGGCTGAAGAGTGGACAGATTTGTGACATCAAAGGAGCTCCCATACTGTGAACACCCATGCAGCAGCCGTCTTCACGGCATAATAGTGAAATAATTAGCTTCCCGTTGTTGCGTGAGAA
>NC_045741.1:17540340-17577465 GCF_008692095.1 Etheostoma spectabile | reverse complement strand
GACAGTGACTGTTTAGCACGGTACCATAAAACCTTTAAAGCAACGCAGCTAGTTATTAAGCAGTGTAGAGTGGTTTTATGTACAGTTCCACTTTGATCATTAGTGAGTTGGCTCAGACCATAGGGTAGTATCATTAAAACGATGGCGTAATGTGATCATGGCGCTACTTGACTTTAAATGCCATTTACAGTAAGTTGCAAGCAGATCTGTTGCTTTGGTGGAGGCCACTCATTGCTTTGACTGAGGCCGTATGGAGCTGAAAGATTTTAAACATGGTGGAATTCCATTAGACAATACTTTGTTTTACTTTACCAGTTACACAACATATACACTGATTTATCTCCACCAGACCTACACTCTCAATGTTTTTTATTTAAAGTTTCCTCTATGATTTTGTCTCTGTTTGTGGTTGTGATTTATTTAAAATGTACGATTGCTTAATAAGCGGGTGACACAAATTAAAGTGGCATGCACGATCCCTTGCAGTCTTGCGTTCCAACTTTCCTGCTAGACTAAGGTTAAACAAGATGAATGACAAATGGAGGAAATTAAGAAATGCTATTGATAATCATCAGAATGTGTAAGTAATTTAACAGGTAAAATTCTTCTAATGCTGCTGTAATAACACCAGCACAGGACAAATTGACTGCATGTGGCATGTCCACATGCACTCAGCCTTTACGTATGATTATTTTTTCAGATCAACTCCAACCACCCCAAAAAACCTTAAGCAGGGTAGACTATAATATAATTATATAAAAACATCATATTTACAACTGATGAGTTAAGTGACTAACAGTGTTGTTGAGCCAAAGTACTTAGTAGGAGGCAAAATTACTTTAGTGTGGAGTATAAACGTTAGTGGCTGTGGTACTTTAAATATCCCCGATTGGATGAGCTGTAAGCTGAGCTGGTTCTCATTTGGAAAGCTCCATTAACCACATGCCATCAGAGTCAGTGTGACTGAGCAATATTATTGTGTCTCATGTCAAAATGCAGAACTGTCAGTATTAGAAAATGACAAACCAACGGGTCGAGCTGTCAAATCAACCTACAAAGCTTTTATGACAGCGGTTTGCTTTGCAGCACTATAAACAATGGGCCTTCAGAAGGTCCTTTACACCATGTTCTAAAATCATGAAGCAGGTTTGTTTTTCTGTTCCTAAAAATATGCAAAGATGCAATGAATCAACCCAATAATGACTTACCAGGAGATGTAGGCATGAGAGAGACGTGGGGAGGAGGAGAAGGTAAAAGCTTGAGAGAGCAGTTTATGCAGGCGGGAGTAAATGCTGTAAGGAAAAATGAGAGCTACAAACGATTTTTTGACAGTGCTGTGCGTTGCGTTGGCAGAGGCTTAGACACATGGGTTGCTGTGACAGGCCTAGCAGACGACAGCACATCACAGGGTGTCCGGCACTGTAGCGGTGGGCAGTGATGATGACACATTGTCTGATGACAGAAAGAGAGAGTTTGTTGCTGGCAGAGCTCTCTGGCTAATTGGTAATGCACTTCAGCACTGTCCAGGGCAAGGCAAGGCAAGGCAAGGCAGCTTTATTTGTATAGCACATTTCAGCAACAAGGCAATTCAAAGTGCTTTACACAAAATCAGTTGAACAGATAAAACACAAGTAAAAACAGTTAAAAATCACAAGCATTAAAAACCGGTAAAACACATGAATAGACAGTTAAAAACAAAGAGAAACATAAAACACAAGAATAAAATTTACAGTGCAGCATAAGAAATTTAAAGAAAAGGGCAAAGAGTTTTGGTTCAGAAAGTGGAGCAGTTTGCTTTTGGTAAAATGAAGGACGTTGTAAAACAAGGGAAAAAAAGTGGAGCAATACACATAGGATAACACCTGTAAGTCATTACATGATGGAAATTTAAGATCATACCATATTGTACCTGGAATTCAGTGAAAGCGACATTTGATCATCCCACCTTTCTTACACACAAGCCAAAACACACTCTGTAACTGAACTTGTTTTGCTTTAGCAGCGCCAACAGCCTTTACTGGACCTCAAACAGCCATTAACATACCAGGAATGAATTGATTCCAGTAATGTTTTAATAAACAGATGAAAAGATCAACCATCGTACAATAATTTCCTTCCTTGGTTTCATTCTACATGCCTGACCAAACAAGCCTTAGTTTAGTTAGATGTTGAACTTCAACCATGCCTGTGCTCCAAAGTTTGATGCCTAGCAATTAAGATCATCTTAATAAAAAAAAATTTAAAATAAAACTGCCATACCGGCTGCAAAGGAATGTTCAAGGTGTTATTTCGAAACCACATCCACAACAAAAAGGAACGCCTCTTTCCACAAGCCAAGAGCAGTACCCTAGTCTTACAGAATAACTGCCAGTCAGACTCTCTTCTTGAAAAATATTTATCCCTGACGTTCCCCTTCCGGGATTGCTCCATTACTGATTTCTCTCATTTAGGCTGGATATCCGTCGCCTTGGGCCTCTTTGTGTTGTAAACTCCGGTCAATTTAGGAGGGCTATGGTTAACCTTTTCTCAGATCTCTGCAAGGTAACTCCAGACAGCTAGCTAGACTATCTGTCCAATCCAGGTTTTCTGTTGCATGACCAAAACAACTTTTAAACGTACACGTTCCACCAAAACAAGTTCCTTCCGAGCCTATTTTGTAGAGGCGCCGTGGCTTTTCCCTGGTGCTTAGCACCGCTCAAGACAATTGTGATTGGTTTAAAGGAATACCAATAAACCAGAGCACGTTTTCCTCCCATTCCCAAATGCAATGTGGAGTAGCCAGACTCTCCTCCAGCACGCTTTGGAGAAGGGTCTGGCAAAGTGAGACTACTTGAAAACTAACTTGTGTTTAGAATATGTGGTGGTGTTGGAAGATAGCAGACAGGCCTGAATGGAATAGAGCGCAAATGAGTCCATAAAGAAGCGATCAATTCTGAATAACAAGAAATTAATCTTGAAAGCACATTCTGCAAGGGGATTTGGGAGAGCAGATTGCCGTCGTCAGCCTCCTGGAGTAAGTTAAAAACATTGTCCAGACTTTCTCGTTCCAATGTTCCCTTTAGGCCCATGAGGGCTGACTCCCTTCGCTCTGATCCACTCAGCAGATTCCATCCCATTTTCCCATCGATTTCCCCGAGCGAACACCCTCCAATCTCACCTCCCAAAGAAGAGCAAATTAAAAGCCATACACATGGTGTTAGAGAAAGAAAGAGTGACAGAACTGGAGACCACATTGCTATAGTTTGTGCACAGCACAAATGAGTAAATTAGACAAAGTATAGTAATTAGGATCGAAATGTTGGCATATAAGAGTGCTTGCAATTGATAGTGAAAGTTAGGCCTCTATAAAAACATCAGAAAATTATGTTGAATTATTAAACCATACCTACAAAACCTCACATATGGACCCCCTACTTGATGTGAAACGGCTATGTTATTTCAAGACTGGGTCATATTTTTTAATAATATCTTTGCCCCATTTGCTACATTATTTCATTTCCTTCCTTTGTCAAAGGCTCTTGACTCATTTCCCAAACTCAATGGAAATCAGATCCTTTCAATTTTGCAGCTGCCTAATAAGTTAAACAGTCAAGTTAGGGTAATATCGGTCAAGACAGTCAGGGATTTGGGATTAATAAATCTAGACTGAATGCAGAAATGCACTTTTGAATTATATCTGGTATGTTAAGCGTGTTTTCAATCATCTCCAATGTGCAGACCTCATTTGAAGAATTGTCTTTATGTCGATGATGGCTGTGAGTGGAGGTTTGTACTGAGAGTTGCTAGTTGTACACATGATTACACTTTTTTTTTTTTTTACATGTAATAGTGGTTGTCACTCTAACGTGTTTTAATTTATAGCTTCCTCTTATAAAACTGTTCCTCCATTCATTTCAGGTCTTGTTTTGCTTCCCAGACACTACATAAGTGCACTGCTTAATTATTTTAATTAAGCCCCGTAATTATAAGTCTGCTGATTTTGGTGCTGTCAACCTGCTATCACTTGGCAGATGTCCTTTTTTCACTAGACAGGCATCATTAGTGAACGCATAGGCCAGGTGTGTTTACAATATATTGATACTTAGCAGAATGAATCATATCATTCATTCAGGAGTAAACCATTGTCTGTTTCCAAAATCGCTCCCGTTACCTAGTGTGCTCAGTTTATTCTTCGGTTTCCAAATTCTATGTGACAATTTGCTAAAAAGCGTTTCCTAATGGATTACTGGTAGGAAAACTTTTGTGTACATTGTACATTTGTGATGTATTAATGCAATCACAGCTGAGACAGACATGACTTACCATTCTTGTAGCTGTATTTTGTTGCCAATTAAGTGTAAATGAACAATCTTTTTTTTCACTCACTTACAAGAATGTGTATACACATTTGTCCTATCATTCTATCACTGCTGGGAACTCCAGACAGGTTAGAACAGCTCTGTGGCTCTCTTAAATCCTGAAGGGGATAGGGTGCATTTCCTTTGTTAAGGCAGGTGGGAAATGCATTTTTTCCCTCCATTTCTACAAATAGAAGCAAATATGCACAGCTAAAACCTTTTGGGCCAGTCATTCATGGATGCTGGTCCAGTTTTCTATTTGGTGTGTCAGAACGTTTTTTTGGTCATCGCATTACCAAAGCCATGGTTACATGTTCCATTCAAACGTTAAAAGTTTAGTAAAGCAATTTGGAGTAAAATATCCATCAGAGTAGCCCCTCATGAAGTAGAAATCACACTGAGAAAATAAGTATTTATCTACTCGGTGGATGCGCTGATATGCATTAAGTGATGATTGACCTTTATCAAGTCTATTTGCTCTGGTACCCTACAATAGCTTGCAAATGACATCAACAATTAAGTCATATTTTCTCAGCAGACACAACTGAAGGAGCTAACTGAAGCATAGATCCAATACAATAATCAATAAGTTGTTTAAAGGCTCACTTTTATTGGGGTTCTTCTGTGTTACTGGACAGTAAAAGCTTTATTGCGCCTTTATCTCATTGCCTATAAAACTGAACCTGAATATGATAGCCCGGGTACAGTGACTGATTTTTGCGAGGACAGAGGAGGAATTTTGTTGACTTGGTTTTGTAAATCAAACAGTCACCTTAAACACATATCAAAAGATATACATGAACAGTTATATGACATTAATTATGACCTCACCAAGACACTTGCATCTGTAATAACACATGCATATGAGTGCATTTATTATGAATACTCCCCACAATGGCATTTAACTTTCTAAAGCATTTTTTTCTTGTGATCTGTTAAGAAGGTGAACAATGGAGGCTTTTTCAGTCTTTCTTTTATAAAAGCCCGCACAGAAATAACATGCCATACGTGAGTCATAAGCCTGGTCATTTCCTTTCATGAGACACTTGATCTTTCAGGATGACATTTCTGGTTTGGCTAGTTATGGACCAAGCCTTCTTTTTTCTTCTGTTTTGTTGTCTTTTATGTTTTTGTTCCATACTGAGACGTTACTGTAACTAAACAAGACTATTGCTGAGGATCCGTAGCCCGTAACCGTTTGTTTGTTGCAATTTATATTGACATATTTTTAACAGCACATACTGGGTCAGAGTTGAGCACAACAATCTTTATTAGGTGAGTCAGCTGATGAGCCTTGTCATTATCACTGGTGTGCATGTGTGTGTGTGTGTTTGTGTGCGTAATAGGTGTTGTGGGTGCACATGGGTTTTCTGAGCAAACACCAGGGGCATGGCAGGAATAAAATACATCATGTTGTTGTCTCATAGCTGATGATATCTTAATTTCTCATCTCCTCTTAGTCTCAGCAAGTCATACTTCCCACACACACATCATTGATCTTTCTGTGTGTGTGTGTGTGTGTGTGTGTGTGTGTGTGTGTGTGTGTGTGCATGTGTGGACTGTGAAGGTTTTTGTCAGGGCTTGCCTTTTCTTGCCTCATATGGACCCTTTCCTCGGAGCAAGAAAACATGATAGATAGAACTAGAACTAGTTACTAGATTTTAGCAGCTCTTTGCTTCTAAAGTTTTTCTGTGACAAAGACCTTCTCAGTGAAAGCATCTCCTATATCTTCAGTATATCTGTCTTCATTTCTTTTTTTTATTCTAAACTATCCAGACAATCAATCTCAAATTAAGAGCACAGGAATGACAGCAGGCATAAAAAGAGACTATTAGTTGTGTCTAGGGAGTAAACTGTCCAAATTGCACTTTCACAGTATTAAAAACAACACCAGATATAGTAAGTGATAAGACAGGAACACTTAACCGAGGCAATGGAAAGCATTATCAATCATCCATGCCAAAGGTTAGTGGCCTGCTAACAGTTTACAGGTTATGTATGAGCTTCATTAGAGGGGACTGTTTTACCTACCCACCCCCAGCCTGGAAGATGGCTACTTTAATGGCCTCAGTGAAACAGGGGCTTACACAAAGACTAGCTATACACATGTCAAGAATGATTGAAGTGGTAACAAACCATTCTGTCCATTAGCAGGGTGTTTTTTGTTATTTACAGAACTGGGGGCTGGTGTTTTACCCTGTCAGTGCCATTGCATGAATGAATTGTTTGATGGGTGGAAATAGCTGGATCTTTTGAGTTAAAAATACACAAGGGGGTGATTTTGTGTTTAGTTAGGGGGTGAATCTCGTCCATCTTTCCCCCTGACATATGGTATTGAAGGAGAGGGGGCTAGGATGATAACAAACACCGCTGAACGTCCTGTGTGTGTTGGTCCTCCGCCCTTCTCAACGATGATCTGTCTCCCTTGTGTCAAACTGAGTTGAGATGACTCCCAGGCAATGTTGACCCACAGAGCATAGATGCTTCCCTTCAGAACACACACACACACACACACACACACACAACAGACCCAAAACTGTGGATAAACACAATTAAATGACCCCACCCTCCACTGTCATTCTTATCTTATCTTGCACCCTATCCTTAACCCGCCTTCCCCAACAACACTAAAACACATAGACACTAGAAAAGGCCCCAGGGTGGACCCTGAATCCTCACCTTCCGCCATATACACACAGACAGACAGCCCAAGCTAATTAATTTCCACTTAGTCACTCCATCATTTTCTTATTCCTGGTCCCTCCCCTTTCCTTTCCTTAGCTTCTCTCTTGTTCACACACCGAAGTATCACAATATGATGCTGCCAGTGGATGATTTAAGCACTTTTCCCCAAACTGTCACACATGTAACAGTAAATTTCAATGAGGTGTAGCATATCACTGCCTACTTACTGTATCCTATTAGTGGCAATTTTCCTACAGTAGTTCATGGCTCAGTGTTTTCAGCTTGACTTGTTGCCCATGTAAAACCATCAAGCAATTACATGGAATGAGATGTCTCGATGCCAGAGAACCTTTTTGGCATGGCCGCAGAGAGGGGCAGAATGAGACATTCGGTGTCGTTTTCCACCGTTCTGACTGCATAATGGCAATCGTCGGGCCCTGCCCTCAGCCTGTTACATCTGATGTATCGCACCTTGGGGTGCGTTGGTGAATATATGAACTAGTGGGCACAGATGGCTCAACGCTTGGCCGCCTTGGGTAAATAGGTAGCAAAGTTCTTGGACACTGATTTCTGTATTGCCTGGAAGCCTAAATTTATGACAAACAAAACAGAAGGTATTATTATGTATCACAGCCCTCCAGGTTAGCTACAAGCCAATAATGAATTGTGTAGCATGGCTGGTGATACATTTGGGCCTCTGTCTGCTCATAGTAGAATGGCTTCATCAGTCACTTCTGCTTTCAAGAGTAATGGAAATGAATGATTGTTGCTGGTGTGAATCTGTGCACGTCTGGCAGCTTGTGCACTGGTCAGGGTTGTAGGTTGTTTCCCAGCTGTAATTGAATATTTTAAAGTGCCGCTCTGGTGCACAATGCACATCACCCACTGCTGCATATGTGAAATTAATGTTAAAGGAATAAGTTGACATTTTGGGGAATACACTAATTTACCTCCTTGCCAAAAGTTAGATGAGGAGATTGATACCGTTCTTCTGTTAAACGTAAGGCCACTGAGGGCCAGTTAGCTAAGCATAAAGAAAGGAAACAGGGAGAATAAATTAGCTCAACCCTGTCCAAAGGTAACAAAATCTGTCTATGAACACCTCTAAAGCTTCCTTAATAACAAGTTATACCTTGAAGTGTTTAAAATAAAAGTGTAAGTACAACAAATTTTAGTTTTTGAGAAGTTTTATGTGCCCAACGATTTCTTGGCTAAGTGCAGAAACTTCTTTTCCTCACTGCGGGGTTGTCAGACTACACTCAACTCCCCTTAAAATAACAAGTTTTTTTTATACACAATATGATCAGTGAACAGTTTAAACTAACGAGATGTAACGTGTTAATGAGTGAATTTTAGAGGTGCTGGTAGGCAGAGTATGTTACCTTTTGACAGAGCCAGGCTTGCTGTTTCCACCTATTTCCTGTCTCTATGCTAAGCTAAGCTAACCACCTACTGGCTCTGGACCTAATATTTAACACACAAATATGAGATAGGTCTTGATGTTTATTATCTCTGCTAGGAAGCGAGTCATTGTATTTACCAAATGTTTCACTATTCCTTTCAGAGCCACATATTGAGAAAATATTATTTTATTGCCTACATGTTTTCCTAACATGTTTTGTGCCCTGATTTTAGTACATATTGTTTTCCATTGCCACTGTTAAATATATATGTTCAATGAGCATTGCAAGGAGAGCCTCTGAGAAATAGCCAAGGGCACCTACCAACAACACCATAATAAAATATGGTGTCTGGCCTTCTCAGACGGTTACTTAAACTCTCTTTCCTCTTTCCTTTCCAGTCGGCCAAGCTAGACAGGAGTGTAAGGCTATCTAGTGGAATGTAACGATCTCTACACCTCCGTAGAACAAAGACTCTTATCTTCCTGCGCCTTCTGCATTTTCTTTTACCCTCAGGGCTCCGTGGCCACAAAGACGAAAAGGAGTGTAAATCATCACCTCAATATCTCTTCTTCTTGTCCCTGGTTTCCTTCCTTCCTTCTGTCTGGAGCATCACACTTAGTCTGGTGCTACAGGGTGGATCTGCCACTTGCAATAGCAAGAAATCTCACGCTGTTTATTCGCTTTCTGTGTAATGTTTTTCTCCCTGTGGCTTTCTCTTGTCCTGCATGGCAAAACAATGTTTAATTTCCTATTTATCTCAAGCTCATCATTTCCCTCTCTTTGATACTTCCTCTTTTTTTCTCTGCCTCATTTTCTGCCCCTCCTACCCCCCTCGCCTCTCGTGCTTCCTACCTTCCTTACAGTAATGGTTGAATTGGAGCCTTTAATGTGGTTGTGTAGTGGATTCAGAGGGTGGTAAGGGGGTGTTGAACTGTTGAGGCTGCAGTTCAGTGGCAGTCCGAGACCCTTTCCAATGGAGGGGCCACATGCGATTTTAGGGGTACCAAATATATTAATCACGTAAATGTTACATACCACCAACCCTCCATAGGTTTTGTTCTACAACAGACTAATGATACTATCACTGCACATGAATAATATCCCATCTTGGGGGATAGAGGTGGGATTAAAAGTCTATGAAAATGTTTGCCACAGTTATGGGGCCAGAGGGGTGGGTGAGGCTTAATATTACCTTTGTCCCCCTAGAACCACCCCTGCTGCAGTTGCCTCTGCTGCTGTCTGTTGAAGTGCAGTGTGGCCAGCCAGAGATAAAGCAGTTCTGTGTGTTTGTGTGAGAGACCAGCAATTAGGGCTCGCTGCAATACAGAAGGAAAGGAGAAGAGCCAACGTCAGCCGCTGTTCCACCACATTGGATCTGGAGCGATGGCAGGAAGCACAGGCCGAGAGAGAGGGATACACAAATAGAGAGAGATAGGGATGGCGAGTGATAGGACAGAAGTGGAGGGATTAAGTGAGAGGGAGGATTGGAGGCAGGCAATAGACAACAGAGAAAATGATAAATAATTCTCATTAACCATAAAATTATCATTTAAATACACATAAACCCACAATTAAATGCTGAAAGACTAACAATGATTTGCAGCTATAACTCCCCAACCAATGAAAGCTCTATTGAGCTGAAACATGTTGGTATATAACTTGGAATTTTTTTCATTATGTTGCATCGTAATGACTTCACTAAAACAAAGTACGTCAGCTGTTTTGTTTATTGCCTTTCTGGGGAATTCTGCAGAACTGGCAACTGACAGACTAACCTTCCATTTCTGCATTATAGAACTGTCCAATAAATACCCATTTCTTTACCTCAATTCTAAATCCAAGCAACTGCTCTAAGCTAGTTTCTTGTCTTTTTTTCTTCTGAAGCCCACACATTTCATGTGGCCATACATATACATGTGGTTGAGGTAGCATGCGTCACCACAATGATGTCAATGGCCTGTGGCATTATTTACAGTAGAGTTACATCTGGAGGTCACTGACTTACTCAGCCAGGCCATTATTGAACTGGCGTGGCACACCAGTGCTGGTTAAACTAGTAATCTTTTAATGTGGATGAATAAATGTCTGTTCTCTTTCTCTGTTCTTAATCAACTTCCCACATTTTAAGTTGCTGACCAGGGATAAATAGAAGCTGCCTTCCCACGCTGATTGCAAGGATGAGGCTGTATGAGTCGAGAATTGTTTGTTTTGACAGGGACATCTTGAGAACTGATGTTTAATTGTGAATTGTAGTAATGGGTACAAAAAACCTGTATGTATCCTTATCATTGCAGAAATTTTAGTAATGTACTGTAGAGTATGGTTGTTGAACTGCTGCTGGCTGTACACAGTGGTTAAGAGAATGAGTGACAGTAGCAATGTAGAGAATAGACTTTAGTGGAACAATGCAGACAACTTGAACTATGATATATGGCACAACAATGTATCACAATACAGTAACTATAGCACTCACTGAATAAAGCCAGACGTAGCCTATCATGTTCAATAAAATAGAAGATATTTGTTTGACAGTTTGAGCACGAGATGTGCACTTGAGTTGGCAACTTACCCAGCACATTTCACACTTGACGTGCAACCTGTCTTTTATTGACGTCAGGCTTGAATCAGACTCATTTATAATTACTGAATAATTACATGAACAATCAAATTCAACAAAACAAACAACAAGCATGGCTTACACATGATTCATTATATAAGTTACTTGTGGATTTAGCAAAAACAAGTTTTGCAGAGAAAGTGATAATAGGATTGGCTAAAGCTAACCTAATTGAAAACAAGTCATGTTTTGCTGTTAGAAGCTATAGATAATGTCACTGCTTTATTGCTGTAAAATGAGATGTGCTTTAAATAGTATTGAATGTGTCTGCACTTATTCTGACACCAAGTTGTGACAGGTTATTGATAGGTTAGTTTGTACTGATACTGTGTGTAATCTTATTCCCTGTGGATGTTTACTTTTGAAAGTTAAAAATGGAAAACATTGTTTATTTAACTCAACTAAAAGCTACCTCAAATCATTACCATGCATACTTGGTCTGATGTTTGCCCTCCTTGCTTCCAGCTGACCTCGGACATGTTCAGTGAATTAACAAGGCCGTAATATCGTGCTGTTGATTAACTACTTTTCTACATATTTATTAAATTGTATGTAATTCATGGGGAGAGAAATTTCTGGAAACTAGCCATGATCATGTAGAACCATCACACTAGAGACTTGTAGATTTGAACTTTTATTTTGTGAACATCTGGTTAGATAAGAGTGATTCTTACTCCCTCAGTGCTTAGACGGGTAGCCACGTCTTAACCTTGATTGTGTTTGTACGGGTAGATTTGTTATGTCTGTATCTCGGTTTCACCCAATGATTCACTGGCCTCTATTATTTTGGCTGCCATCGCTCTGAACAGCGAAATAGAAATGTTTGTATATTTCCTGAGCAGAATTAACTGCTGGGAAATCCCTTAAAGGTGATTGCTCAAGTTGGCCATCTCTCTCACGCCTCAGTATGTCATCAGAGTGATTATGCACTCATGCCCCAGTCCTATTGCTGCAGGGGTCTGCTCTTGATGCATTGTATCAGTCAGGAAGTGAAAGCTAGCAGTCAGTAAGAGTATAAGGTTAGAGGCTGGGCAGGCAGAGGTTTTGGCTTTTCGCAAAGGAAATCGGTGCTTGACATGCACATATACAGTATACATAATTTATCCCTTCCACATGCATACATACATGCATCATGACAGCCCTAATGCAGTATACAAAATGATCTTTCACTCTCGTTAGAAACACATGCACTCCCCTTTCAAACTCCTGACTCCAGTCTTAGGTCAAGATTTGATTTTCTTCTCAAAGGGCTCCTTTGTCAGACATCGCTTGCCTATGAAATTAAGTACATACGGTACTGTGACTTAATTTGAACTCTGAATTAGGATTCTGTATTGTGTCCTCCCATATTTGATTACTAGGTTTAGCCCTCATGACTGTTCTGACTGATGTTCTTCCTCTGCTTTATGTCTTTGCTTTTGACACACATGGTTGATTCTAGTTTTAAAAGACAAAGTAAACGTTTCCCGTGATGTACTGAGGGAAAGGATCCAGAGAACTGTGGCAGGGGAGAGGCAGAGAGGAAGGGTAAAGCCAGTGCTTGACAGGGGTATAAAATCCGCCCTGAACTTTTGAGACCCAGACCAGCCCACCACAATCGGCCGGATACCAACCACCCTTGCACTCCCCTAAAACCATATGCAAGGGAGCAGGGTTCAAAATGAGCAAAAGTCGCTGGTAGATTTGCATGACTCACCAGCCCAAAAAAAATAATAATTTAACATTCACTAGCCATTTAGCTGGTGGACAAAAACTTAATTTTGAACCCTGCACACTGCTACTCCCGATGGCCAATCCATGGTAACACTTAAAATGAGAGAAGCAAATGTTACAGGGCCACTAAAATCAATAATATGGAGTGAGAACAGGAAGATATAGAGATCCTGGATTTATTCATGCATAGATAATTTAAAGGTAGCTGTCTTGTTCAAATTCTTTGCACCTTTTCAAAACTCCTGACCATGCAGTCTAGATTATTAGCATGAACTATACAAACAATGCTATAAAAACGTTATAAAAACTGGTGCATGCTTTAAGTTATTTCCATAGTAAAATGAAACCAGTTTCAGAAGGTCATGGTTGAGATTCCCCCTTTGACACATCTGAGCTAGAAAAAAGCCTAAAATTACACCGCATCACATGTTAAAGTGCAAGGAGTCAGGCATGAAGCGGAAGCCAGTAACACGCAGTAAGGAAAGGCAGCTACAACAAGCTAGTCCTGTACATAAATCTGTGAAGCAGACCTGAAGTACAGATGTAATGATGCAGAAGATATGCTGTATTCGTCACGGTTGACTTTCTGCCCCCTCTGGAAAAAAATAAAATAAAATAAAAAGATGTCCGCCCTTCCCCTCTACCTACAGCATAGCCAAATGAAAAGTATGTGGTTGCCAAGGTTATTTTATGAAGATCTCCTATTTTCCTTTGTTTAAGAAAGGTGAATTATTCAGAAATAAGCCTTTTGAGAATTGATATTGAGCTGAATAGAGCTGCAAATAATTAGTAAGGTAGGGCTGACCTGCGTTAGGGGAAGCAATGCTAATGTATGTTAACTCAATTTAGTCTCACTCCCTTTGGCCCCCTACAACAGAGCCTCAAGATGGCTGGTCACGTTTTCTCCTTCCCCAGAAGTAAACATCTGCTAAGGCCTCCATGACACATAACATGCCATCTGTCCTTCGCTCTGCTCTCTCTCTCGGCCTCTCACCCCTTTCCATCTTCTGCAATTATGTGAGTGGCAGCTTTTAGTAAAAAGGTGTGACGTGACTTCTCTAATATCACTGGAGCTGGAACAAATAAAAATAAATGTCAAAAAGGGAACTCTTCAACACTATAATGTTACTGTGTGCACAGTTACTTCATCCTGTACATGGCTTTCGGTCTGGGTTATGCCCAGATGAGCGTGCCACTGATCTCCAGTGCAACGACAAAGGCCTATTCTCTAAGTGAAACCAGAGATCTCCAAGGAAGCATCTGGCAACCTGGACACTGGGCCAGTCGATTAGATGATCTGGAGATGAAAAATGCCAATAATGCATGCCTCCTTCAGGCCTTTTGGCAGGAGTGGACAAACTTGATACATTCCTTCCTCAATGTTTCTCTCTCTCTTTCCCTCTTTGGCTGTGTCACTCTCTCTCCCCCTGCCACTCTGTCTTCCCCCCTTTAGCATTTGTTCTTCACCCTCGACGCTGGCCGGGAGAGGGAGAGGCGGGCTGACAGAGACAGGATGCACTGTTTGTCAGCCAGCAGCGGACGTGCCTGGCGGAGCTCTGCTTTCAGCCGAGGTGTCAAACAAAGAGTCACTCGGTCCAGGAACTGCAGGACAAGCTGTAAGTCTGTCCGCCTTCTGAGTCACACCCCCCTCCTCCTGTGATAGTGCTTGCCAGAGCTTTCTCTCTCACTACCTGACCCCCCTCTCTCTTTCATCCTTTGCTGGCAAGAGCTGCCTGAAAAACAAAAAGAAAGCAATAAGGTGACACTGTGGACTCCTAACAAATTGCTTTCTAGTGTATTTTCCTTCTACGCTCCCGCCCCCCCCCTCCCCCCCCGCCCTCTCTGAGAGCTGAAAGGTGACTAGTCAAAGAGCCACTGTGTGTTCTCATGTGTGTGTGCGTGTTGAAGGCGGAGCAGGGGGGCACGCAGGGCAAACAGAAGTATATTTCCTCTCGGACACAATCTCATCATCTTTTGTTGCTGCTGTCAGGCAGATGGTGCCACCTGGTTCCTCATTTAACACACACACACGCACATGCGCTATCAGACATACAAGTACACACACACACACACACACTCCCGCCCGCTCAGTAAAAGACCATACATCATTTCATTACCCGTCTTCGGTTTTGTACAATAACATCCGCTGGGGTAATAACCGCATGCTCTCCCAGAACATTTCATCAGGGATATCAGCCTGTACTGCTGGGCAACGTTGCCAGGTCTCGTCTTTTCTTGTAAAACTATCCCCACATTTCCCCTCTAACACCATCAGCATCTTCAATCAAGCAACACCTGATACTTTTGATTAAATGAGAATTTACTTTATGCAGGCTGGTGGCACCAGTGGTGGAAAGTGGCGATACATTTTTATTGTGATAGACAAAGAAAATGATCAGAAAAGCAAACAAAGTAAATAAGACAAATTCCAACCTTGATAGATAGGTATTCTGATGTAGATTTCTGCTTTTAATGATCAGTAGCTTAGTAGTCTTATTGAATTTGCATTTCAGGTCCTTTGAGGGTGTTTAGAAAGAAACTGGCATTTCTGCCTCTTTTTTTATAATATGAACATTGGTACATAAAGGTTTAAAAAAACTTCTTTGCCTCTTGGTTCTGTGGAATTAAACTCGAACATTCACAACATTTAACAAAGCAATAACAGTTTTTGGGGAATTTAGTACTTTAGTCTGTCTCGACTGTCTGCCATTTGTTGTTGAACAGGTTGTGTACAGTGACCAGCTGCCTACTGTGAAACAGGGTTGGTGAAAATGAACCAAAGAGAAAGGTTTGGGCTGTAAAACTACAATGAGCTGAAAGATACTAAAATGCTCTGTAGAGCTCATGGAATTAAAGGTGTGTTAAGTGATTTCTTTTGTCGTTGTTAGGAAAAATTTTCATAATAAACTTTCAGCATATTGTAATTCAAGCCGTACTTGGTCCCATACGTACTATGTGTAGCGGAGTGTAGCTGTTGCCAGTTTGCCTCCTGGGCCTTTGTGCAAAGGCATGAAACCCCCAACTGAAATGCCTGTCCAAGGGCAGCCCCCTCCCTTTATCATCTCTCCAATGCATTACAAATACACTGTACTTAGCTGTATAGGTCCTGTTTGTGTATTACGGGCATGTGTGTAATATATGTATAAAATAACAACAAAGTGAAAAAATGACTTTCCCTCAGGGATCAATAAAGGACTGTTTTATTTCAGGGGCCACCGGAAGAGCTTTGGGATCTTTAGTCAAAATAGACTCGACCTTCCCTTCAGCAGCAATTCATTTTCTATGACCCTCCAAATTCATCAGTATAAAAGGCATGACCCTCCCCAACAATTTATTGATGTCTTCTGCACTGGTTTGCACTTAGTAAAGATATACTAATACACAACGTGTTTTTTTTTTTTATAGCCTTGACCTTCATGACTAACCAGCTGCCTTCTGATCTTACACATCACACTCTACTATTATGGTGGCCATTTCAGTAGATTTACTCACTAACATTGTTGGAGAAACACAATAAGTATGGAAACTAAATGCACACTTCCTGCATTACTGCACTAGTTCAAATACTAAGTTACTCCTCTAGTAAACTGGTACTGACATGAAATAAAACAATAAGACATTGAGACCATTCAACAAAGCACTATGGGTGATAACAAGTTCAACACACAAACCGGTTGCTATGGAGTCATCCCTAGGCTTCCTCAGTCATAGTATATTTTGGCATATAGGTATCACATTCGCACTAGAATCTTTGCTACTGCCCTCTAGAAGCTAGATTCAACTAAATATGTAACAGTGAACAGTGTTCAAGCTACAGTGTGTTAAGACGCCTCTCCAAACGCAGAAACAAAGCGCAATAACACCATAAAACATTAAAATACGTTAAGAAAAGATCCGTATTTTGCCTTAATCCAATGACACAAAAAAAAGTAATCCACAGCAATCAGTAAATCCACAAACAGGGTCACGGTGTACCAGCCCTCTCCATTTTGCCATTTAAATAAAGTGAAAATAAACGTACAAAAGTCCAAATCTACACAAAATGCGCAATCAATTGGTAAGCTGACATCAAATTTATATACTTGGCATTTAGGAAACCTTTATTGCAACGTTGGCACAGCAAGATGTCCGGACTAGTGCAACAGTATTTTTTTTTTGCATCCTGCTGCTTATATTGTCAGCCAGGTAATATGTTTTTACTAAAGCAGTATATGAAACCAGATGTAATACCTACCACTATTTAGTTGTTTTGTATTATTTAAAATATTTGTACAAATATCTGGTAATGCCAGATGTAATTATTGTGCTCATTTTTTAACAATGCAATAACTTGTTTCCAGGGGCTGCTTAGAAATTTTGTTGTTTTCATGAAAAAAATGTTGGGTGACCCTCCCCTCAACAAAGAATAAAAAGATATGACCCTCCCCTATTTTCCTCTGGTTGTCCATTCCATAAATGCCGACCGTTCCCTAAGACTTCTTCTGCTTTAATGTTGATGTGTTAGATAGTTGTTAACATATTAAACAATATCAAAACAGCTGGAAATATCTATACATGATGTCACATTGTCTCTATTTGGCTAATTATAAACAAAATACACCACCAAACAGCACAAGGAAACCAGGATGTTTTTATGTAATGTATGTGCGTTTTTGTATGTGACAGTACTTTTCTTCACACCGCGCTCTGTCTATACAAGCTTGACTGAACACAGATATGCATGTGCCTGTATACATGTAAGTGAATATAGTGTAAACATAATCCCTCATTACTTTCACACCACTTTGTGTTCCCTGTTTTACAACACCACTTTGACAACAGAGATGTCACAAAAGGAAGCAAATCATCATCACAGTGACTGAATGGTTGAGTGATGACACAAAGGAATAGCACTGACAAATCAACACTGTACCGGGTCACCATGTCATAACTGTTTATAGACCCACGCATGCACAGCTGCCTCCTTTACAATCTTCTATCATCATTACCCCTAGCCGCGCAGAGGCAGAAATACTGACGGTATGAGTGACTTCTTACCACCTGACTATTAACATCCTTTTAAGGTGCTGTCTGCTCAATTAGAAATTCCAGTCAGTTATGAATAATCATCAAGTAAAGACAGCTCCGCTTCTAATAATTTCTGTTAAAAATCTATACAAGAGTGTGTTTGTTTCTGACAAACCTTTCAATAACAAGAGACATTGTCCATGTTTGTATTACTGTAAAACCAAATCCCGGGTTATTTAATTTGCTCAAGTTGCTTTTGACACAAAAGTCAAAAGTGAGAACATGCATTTGAACTTTTTCATAGCCAACTGAGACATGTCTTCAGTAGGCTGGCAGATACCTGTGGGCACACTATCTCAGACATGTCCCAGTATAACAGCTCAGGTCATGGGGTGGGGGGTTCTTTAAGCAATCAACATCCACTAGTGGGTGCTGTAGCCAGTACAGATAAACAGGGAGATTTACAACAGTTACTTCTAAAAAAAAATGTTGACATGTATATACGGTAACACATGCCGCTTTAACACTGCAATAAGAATCATCAGTTTAAATGTGTGTGACTTTGCAAAACAGTGACTGGAAGACTGGCTCTTGTTCCATCCTTTTTGTGCACATAATTAGGTCTATAAAAATTTGTCAACTATCTTTTTGCAAAATGTGGTGACAAATAAAATAACAGTATCACTAGTCATGAAACCCCTATCATGGTAAACCTGATCACTGAGAAAAATAAATTGTTTTGACTCAACCAACCTTTGGTGCAATGTTCCGTTAGAAAATGTGTCTGCGTGTTTGTGTGTGCATGCGTGCATGTGTGCGTGCATGCGTGCGTGTGCGTGCTGTATGCCAGCCAAGCTCAAGCCACACAGCAGATGGACAGTTTGAATAAATAAATGCTGTGCATGACATGACTGCTCTTTCTCTTTCTCTTTCTCTTTCTCTCTCTCGCTTTCTCTCTCTCTCTCTCTCTCTCTCTCTCTCTCTCTCTCTCTCTCTCTCTCTCACTCTCCCTCTCTCTCTCTCTCTCTCCCTCCCCTTCCCTTTGTCCATGACTACATGAGGGCCAAGTCATGAGCTGACTCTTTGCTTTCAGAAACCTTTTGTCTGGCTTGGCAGCAGAACAGATTCAATCATGTCTGAAGGTCAAGAAGTTAAAAAGCCCCGAATTGCCTCCTGTCTCTCTCTCTCCATGTGATGGCGAGAATGGACACAGGGAGGGAAAAAAGAAGACATTCAAACCAGAGGAAATCATTCTGCAAGTAAACATTGCCTCAATTTTCGAGGGAATCATGCACGCAGTTGTTATTGATTCACACAGACACGCACACACTGGATAACCACCATTCCACACAAATGTCCACATAGCTAGGCATAGGAAAGAAAAAAAAACAGTAGCCCCAAGTGGAATTTATCTTTTTTTTCAGGAGTGCTCAGTGCACAAGACAGTGCTTCCATTTATACCCACATACATACACACAGTACATAGATAAACAGAAATGTGTGTGTAAAGCAGCAAGGGAAATTACAGTTTGACTTGGTAAAAACTCAAACAACAGCTAATTGCTTTAACAAAGACTATCTTAAAATAATAACATGTTGCTGAAGTGGTTGAATGGTCTTTAATGAAGAAGAAAAAAACATGAATACAAAATGTTTTTTTTAACTTTCTTAGTTGGTTAAATCATGAACCTTCCAAGAGATGATATCTATGTTTTTCTAAATTAACATAAGAAGTTTAATGGCAGTAACGCTTTACCACATGTTGAATATGTAATTTTGGAGTGACCCTCTAAATTTGCAGTGAAACTCTTAAATGAGATTTATTATCCATCTAAAGCAAAATTAATGGGAAGCAATTAAATGTTCTGCAGAAAGCAGCTCTCCAGGACCAAGATATGAAAATGGTGAACCTGAAATATATTTTGGTGTTTTAGTTAAAAAAGCTGGCAGTTTAGGGCTAAGAAATAAGTGTATGGTCTCCACAAGAGGTAGTAGTGGACAACCAAATCTGTCTTAAGCCATGGGGTTGAGGATTATTGAAGTGTGTGTGCTGGGAGGACTGGCCAGATTAACATTCCCGGGAGTATTTTTAACACTCTGGGCGACAAATTTGCAACACTGTTCTCTCTTGTGTTCGCCCTGTGTGCTAAGCCCGGGACCCAGGTTTAGAGGAGGTCATCTGGAAAGAGCAGAGAAAAATCTTTTCTTCCCTGTGTGTGTGTGAGTGTGTCTGTGTGTGTGTGTGTGTGTGTGTGTGTGTGTGGTAGAGAGGAATTAAGCAGCAGTGGGAGGTGGGAGGAGGAGATATGTAGTACAGTCTCCCTGTTCCCACTGGCTGAAACTGAGCCTTTTATTGGAGGTCCCTGCCATTGTTTTGGATGCTGGCGCACAATGAGTTGAGGATTTGCTATTGGAATGTAAATTGATGCCGTTTAGAGTTATCTCCATTATCTAATGCTCTAAACTGAAAATCTATACTTAAAGGATGTTGAGGTTTTGGAAGATTGGTCGGGGGGTCATCTTACATATTAGGTAATGAGAACATACTGTAGATACAAAAATATCACTGTGTCACTGCACAGGTCATCTGGTCTGTGCTCTGTACAGCCACATGAATGAAACTCGCATTTACATTTTTGTTACTGACATAATTGTTTTGTGATGATCAATTGTGTGGTATATCTTTCTGCAGGAGCTCTGTACTGCATGCATTGAAATCAGAATACATTTTTAAGCGTTTCACCCATGTCACAAGAAGAATATAATCTATTTTCTCACTAACCCTTGTGGCATACAGGAAATGAGAAATAATTTCAAAGAATAGCCCCAGTGACATTTGTTTAAGAGTGATTATTTAATAATTTGAGCAGTATACATTTTTCTTTGTTGGTCAGCTTCATTGAAGTGGCAGACATTATTGGAGGTAGATATCTCAAAAGATCTGCACATACTGTACATCCGGAACTATCTATGAATATCTAGGGGTAAAAAAAAGAAAAATTAATAAATAACATAATCTGATTAGTGATTCAGATGATCTGATCATTTTGCGTATTTCCTTTAGTCAATAGATGTTTGAGAATATTACAGTATTCGGTCCACACGCTTGAAAAAAAGAAAAAAAATGATTTAGGTTTTGGATAGACAAACAAAAGTGAGTCAAAGTCCCGAGTACAGCTGAGATTAGAGACCAAGTCAGCAGTATTTAAATCCAAGTCTACAGGAAGCGTCAAGCAGAGCAATCTCCTCCAAACTCTTTGTAATCACGTAACCTTGACAGTAAAATTGACCTTGTGATATTTACAGTAATGCACTCATCTCAGCAGCGGAATTGCCGTCTGCTGTTAAATGTGTCAGCCTGGCTAAGGGAAGCCAGTGAAAAATATCTCAAACAGTCTCCCACAGCTTATCTGTTAGCAGCTCTTGTGTGAGTCAGGGCAGAGATGGCGTGGGAGGCAAGATACAACAGTGTCATCAGCTCCACACCAGAAGACCCAGGTGTCTAAATAAAGCAAAGTGTAGCGCTGGCATAAAAACAGATAAGCACTCTTATTCCACTCACACTGTCACGCTCGAACGCAAATGGCATCCTGACACAAAAGTCTTCAAAAACATGCAGAGTTTTCAACACATCCATAGGCAACATCTATTTGTGTTTTTCTAGAAAGCTGCCTCTTGCTGTTGTTGTGTAAATTTCAATTGTAATGGATTACATGTTATGTTAGTGGATAGATTAATGCAACTAGCCCGTTTATCGAAACATTCCAAAAAAGCAGTCATTTGTCACCAGGACGCTGTTGAATAGAGCATGCATCTGGTAACAATTTGGTTGTTGTGCTTAAAGTGACAAATTTTACTAAGAGAGATGCAGATCTGCATATGATGATCACAAAGACAAACAGATACTTTAAACTAAAAATTAAACACCTAAAGGATGATTCATCTTACATCTACCCCAGCACACACACCCTCATCCACACACACAAGTGCTATACATATCCTAATGGAACACAATTGTTGCTTCCCCTTTCCAGGCAAGCTCTTACAGCTGCAGTGGAGTGGTAAAAACAGCAGGCAGCATATATGAGTTTGTGTGTATGTGTGTGCTTGTCCGCATGTGTGTCTGGTAGCTGTAACACTGGGGCTGTTAATAACACACTGCAGGCTACAGGGCGCTAGCAGCGGGAGGAAGTTGTGCAACACAAACCAGGGGATGAGAAAGAGAAGCAGAGTCAGGGTCAGCATCTGGTATTTGGTTGAGGCAACACTCCCTAACTTCATTCCCTAAGACATGGACAAGTGTTGGACAAGTGACATGGGGAAATACTGCTGAATCTAGACGGAATACCTGCACACTAAGGGGAATGAAGGCCTTGTGTGATGATAAAGGCTACACCATTTTTTTTTTAGATATGCTTGAGAGATTTTGGTGACTCACAATATTACATTATATACACCCAACCAATAATAGCACGGTTGTGTCTCAGAATGTGAGACTGTAATTGATGGTAGCACTGTTCCTATTTCCTTTCTGTATTTCTTAATATCCGTAATATGCACTTTGTGCCTGAAGTGAATATGGTAAAAAATCCAGAGCTGTCAGTCATGTCCCAGGGGTATCAGGTGACAAAACTACAATAAAGGTATAAAGATAACAAAGATCAAACTGTGGAAGCTGCTGGAGAGCACAACATGCTCACTGAGTCTAGCAGAACCTTAGCTTGTATAGTTCCTGGCCAGTATATCCAAACCCCGGTTGTCTTTGCCAGTTGCGCCTTTAGCCCACTTCGATTTCTCTAAAAGCACTCCGTTCAATTCACAATCACCCAATAAGGATAATGCAAACAAAGCATATGCTGTCAAACAAAACATCTCAGTACTACTAGTAAGTACTACTGCTCCCACCTGCGGTAGTTTGACATGCCCACTGATAGAGATAAGACACAAACCATTATCTAAAAAGAGAAAGGAAAAAGGGGAATTGCTAGTGTACGTAGGCAAATGTGCCACATTTGGGCTTTTTGTAGTTGTTTCCTCATTCCGTTGTGTTGAATGGAGAAAGAGACCTAAAAAATGCACAGTAGGAATTTATAAAGACAATGTGACATGTTTTGAACTTGGATCATAGCCAGCTTCCACCAAAGTTCAACATTGTGTCTTTAACCTTTGACCTGATGACCTAGTTTACAGTGAAAGAATGAATAGTAGAGCCATTAATAAAGATATCATCAAAGACAAGAGAAACGGTTACTGAGCAAATCTATGCTACACTCCCTGAGCCAGGATGTTAAAAGGCCTGTCTATATTGCAGGCCAATAGAGAAGGCAAACACACACTCAGACAAATACACCTTTGTGTACTCACACACACCTGTCCAAACAGGGGCTGTGTGTGGACTAAACATGACTGACAGGTCATGCATTTCCAGGCCCAGACAGTAAAGTAGAGAAAGGCAAGCTGGAGTGAAGGGTTGGTTTATGCTTTGATATAGTATGCAAGATTCAATTCCCAAAACCTTTTTTTCTTTAGAACAACGTATGGTTATCATCCTTAAATTGTCAAATCTGCTGAAATACATTCAGACTCACCGTTTTATGATATATTATCACGTTATATAATACAATATTATCATCCAAAGGGCATATTAAGGGTCACAGAGTCCACATCTTTTAATGTACAATTTGAAGAGAATTTTTGAAGACATTTTACTTTGACTTGCACACTGTAGCAGAACCAAGGACACTGATTTTGTGCTTAAGAGTTAAGGTAGAGCCACTGACTTGTGAGTCTTTGCCGACTGAAGTTATGCTACAAATATGCAGCTTCCTGGGGCTTTCAAAGGAAATGAGAAAAAGGTGAGGACAAAAACCTGAGCGGACGAAAGGAAATCTTCTTTTAAAAAAACGAGCAGAAGCAGCAGAATTACAGAGGCCTGCTTTATGCATCAAAGTGAAATGACCTCTGTAGCAAATAAAAACAGGGGGATCTAACATATTACCTGTCAACGACTGCATATTTGGCAGAGGATAAAATGCAATTTTACAAACCAGCAACTAATTACAAAACAGGGACGCAGGCTGGAGGTTGGCCGTCGTTGATTGAGTCATCAATATCGCTTTAGCTCTTTCCGCCATTATCATCCCGCTAACACTGTTATTAATTCATCCACCTCATTTCTAGCCACTCACCAACTGATGTGAGGGAAGATAAATAAAGGTTGCCAGGGACTCAGGTGGAGGACAGATCAGTTTGGACAGAAGTGAGACCTGACAACAGGAACAGCAAGGCTGCCAGGGGATCTGCATCGCTAATGTTGAATTTCTGTTTCGTTTTCCTAACTCAACAAGTATAGTGGGCCCCCTTTCATTATTCATATAGTGTGGAAAAGCTGACGTGGCTTTTTGCACTAAATGGATCAAAGGCAGGGGAGGTTTTCTATACATGCTGGTCTGTAAGTGTGCTTGAGAGAGAGAAATCATCATCAATATCTGGGTTATTGTTGTTTTAATAGCTTTTTTCATTGCTTCTGCTAAGTTAAAACTCTTAATTTTATGCCAAGCACAAACAAGGTGCAGTCTCTTCCATATTTTAATTAGAAAGTAAGCAATGTTGAAGATGCATTGTGACAGACCACGATGAGAAAGTTGTATCATGAAATTCAGCAGTGATGTATCATTGATCTGCACAGCACTGCTAAGTCTTGGCATTTTCCATTTTAGTATTTCCAAAAGGTCTCTTCACTTATGCATGCAGAGCAATGTCATGTGAATTGCTCCAAAATTACTCCCAATTCAGTTGGAGCCTCCATTTTCTATCTACTGCTTCCTGCGGGCAAAGTGTTTAAACCTTAACAACCACCAAAATGTCAACCTCTCCCCTGACTGGCAACTCTGCTGTTCCTCTACCTTGTCAGAGGACATGTGTAATGGAATACCAGGACATAAAACAAAAGGTTAACTAGGAAGCTATGGTGTGACAGAATCCAGGAGCAGAGCTGGAGCTTTATACCTGACATAGACCAATCCTAGACCTACCGCTGTTACCGATTACCAGTATCCAGAGTGGTTTATATCTGTCTCTTCTGCGTATATGGGAATTACCTTCTCAAGATCTGTATCTGAATGCAGTCACGGTACATTGCTCCCTCTGTTTACATGGGGATTGTGTGCAATATGTTCATAATTGTTTAGGGCTTTAGGATATTTTCTTCTCTGTGGTGTCCTTACAATATCACCACTAATGATTTCAACTTTGTTGTCAGCACGTGGCTTGGTGTTGCAATCGCTGTAAGAGGCTTGCAGTTTATCATAAAATCATGCACTAAGTGGTGGATGAACATTTTAAAAGACTGAAGCGAAATTAAATTGGTAAATGGAAATCATTGTATGTGGTCAAGAACGTATTTTATGTTTACCAACATCTTAAACACCCTGACTTCAGATCCATATCATGTTAGCTCAGTAAACCAGTACTTTCCCCAACAGGCAAAGACTGCTTTTACTGGACAACAATTCTATGCTGGATTGTTTAGTCTAAAAGCATTTCTTATGGTCAGTTTAGGAGGAATTATATGGCCTTGTGTCTTGAAACAAATGCAGTAAAAAGTCAGAAACATGACCCTTGTAGAAACAAGTGGGTAATAAATGTGTCAGTGTCCTGTGAACTGGTTTACATTCTGGTTCTTTCTCAAGCACACTGGTGTCTCAAGGCCTTGTGGTTAAACAGGTAATGGGAACCTGGGAATTGGCAACTTGCAACAAAGTTTCATCACTTCATCACTTCAGTAAAATAAACAACAAAATGAATTAGCAATGGACTCTTAAACACAGATTAAAGGCATAAACTCATTTTTGTTTAAGGGCTTATGCTATTATACAGCAAGGGCAATGTTTAGCTCATTGTGGGATATCAGAACCTGAATCAACAATGCCCTTGATTTTAAATGGCAACCCGTGGCTGCTTTATTTGTCTCTTCATGTTTTATGATATAAAACATTTCTCAAGGACATTATTTGCTTTTTAAGACAGTGATTGATCTTGAGTGTCAATGACCAATGACACCCATCCGTACGTCTAAAGGGTTGTTAGATGAAGATTCCTTACATCACTTGTCAACAATCACGTCAACAATCTCACAATCCAGCAGGGAGAATATCACCACTGTGAGGCTGCGTGCAGCTAAATCTGATACTTCACTCAGACCATTACTCCATAACCTCCCTGCCATTAACATGCACTTAGTCATACATGTTTACGGCCATTGCATTTAAGAGCTCAGAGAGAACATGCCTTCCTCTGGCAAATAAAACCTCTGAAGGAAGTCCAGACATGCAACGACCTCCTCCGAGTTTTATGTTGTAATAAAAAATGTGTACATGCTTTTCGCCTATTTGCACCCCAAGGGCACAAGGGTGAAAAGGTTATCGTGACACTGCCATCTGCCCTAACCTTCAAAGGATTCTTCTTTTTTCATTTCTTGCCATGGGGCACTTTTGATTTATTACAGTTTTACTGTCTTTGATTTCACACCCTCATCTTTCCCATAAGTAATGTTTTAGGAGAATCTCAGAATGAGAAGAGTACTAGAAAAAGTAGCCGTCTTTGTGAGAAAGCAGAGGATTTATTTTGCCCTCCAAAAACTGCTTTGAAGGAATTATTACAAAGATCAATAGTTGGATTTGGATGGGAATCAAACACAGACCTTGACCTCTTTTGATTCATCCAAAAGAAATACCAAATGTTTCTTTTGGGGTGGCAGAAATACAGAGAATCTGAACCCATTAAAAACCACCACTCATCTCTCTTTGCTGATGAGTAAACTTGGCTTAACAATCAACCCCTCTGTCTAGTTTTCATTTCTTAATCTTTTTCCTCTTAGCTGCCTCTTTGTGACTCACCTCTCTCTTCTCTTCAGTCCATCTCTCTCCCATTACCCTTGGTGCCCTGCTACACTCTGTTGTCATCAACAAATGGTTGGGTCTCAGTTTTATTTGTGGCCCTGTTTAAAAGTGGCTTTTTGAAGGGAGTGCAAAGGTTCCTCTGCATGGCTGGGCCCATCTGTAGTGTGGGATAATGATTTTTTCACGCCGCATTAAGTTAACACTGTGCTGCCAGCAAAGCAAGCCAAGACCTAGTTTCTAATTGGACTAAGAGAGGGAGAGAAGCAGGAACAACAGCAACACAACATATCATAAGGCACCTTTCAACCCCAACTACATTCATTCTTCCTTTTTCCCACCTATCAATTCAATTCAATTCCTATCAACTGCTGTTGCTGTTGTTTGTGGCTGTATCTAGACACTTTTTGTATTTCCTTCAGTGCCATTTGTTGTCCCTGTGTGGTCCAGGTTTGAAGCTGGACGATAGAAGAACAAAAATGAGACTAACATTCAGCTTAGTTGTTTGTTTACACCCCAGGCAGATTAAAGTCAGTGTCAGGTCATAGGGTTGGCTAGATTAGGCATTTAGGATTTGGGATTGTGGTGCACCAGGCCAGGCTGTCGGTCACAGCCAACAAGCTACACATGGGTGGATTTCCCCAGGAGGCTTAACCTGCGGTCAAGCGTGCTGACCCACTGGACTCTCCAAATGCAATTTCTTCTTTGGCTAGCCCTAAACTCTAACAATGATGGCTTTGAAGGAAAGTGAAAGAGAAAAACCTTGACCTGTTAAAGTTAGTTGAAGTTTAATTTACATTAATGAAATTAATTTAGCTTTCCATGCTGCTTCTGTTGATATAACGTTGTGGAATACATTAAACCAAATAACCTTGACTTTACAATTTCATATCAAAAAGTGCATTCATTCATTTGTGTTATTTATGAGGCTTAGTTTGGAAACTCATAGGGCACAATTTCACAAGGAAAATCTATCTCTCCACTCTCTGGTGGTAAAGATATTTGTGACTTGCTTACAAAAAAAACAATGGATAATGAAACCACGCACTATGCAGGTGTAAATTATTCCAGTGTTTACAATTTAGAGATTAAATTAAGAGGTTAAAGTCTGAGAAAAGAACACACAGGTTGTCCTTAATGGGAGGGTGTGCAGTCAGTTCTGTTGTTTTCCCACTTGTCACAACCAGTCATGCATGCATGCTTATAATGGAAATGTGATCATGACATTTTGTGTATTGGTGGAAATCACAGCTCTCTGCATGACTGGATTTGGAGATGCTAACAGTAGTACGGCATGTTGTAATTTGCTCTGTTACTAGAAGGCAGCCTCTAGGACATTCCTCTACTGGATAACTCATGTGGCCCATCAATTTCTACAATGTACCTTACATCCGGATTACAGACAGGTGAGCAGAAATTGACAAGCAGGGCATTTTCTTCTTTTCTTTCCTCTGTGTGCACTGAAATCTGCTCTCATTCCATGCCCCTCATACCCTACCCTTTACATAAAGCTTTCACAGCTGACACTGCAATGTAAAGCCATGCTTACAGCAAAGAGCCATTCAAATGTTTTTTGGATGTCACATGTATAATAACCTACTGCATACTGTATCGGACACTAAAACTATACTATACAACTAGCATGTCAAATAGAGCTGTGTATACAAAAGACATAATTCTACTTCAACACCTTATGTTTTGGTAAGAGCCAGTTTTAACCTGAAATATGGCGCCTCACAAAATATCAAACAAGTTTGCTGTTTAGTTTCTTGTTTTCTTGATGTATCTTATTGTGTTAACCATGCTATTATTAGTTCAAATCTCCATGTGGCCAAAACAAATGTCAGTTTTACTATTGCCAAATTCCAAATTGAATGTCACATGCTTTGAATGTCAAGTCTCATTTAGTTTTTTGCTTTCCCTGGGATTTATCTCATGAGATTCAAGTTGAGTTAAAAATCAACACAATGCTACTGTTTCTTCTGAGTCACATTCAAAGAAAGAAAACAAGGACACTTTCAGCGACAATGTGACAGCCATCAAATGACCATGTGTACAGAAAAAGGCTTTGATTATTGGTTTAAATTGAATCTTAAAACATGCAGCAAGCTTAAGTTGAGATTGCAAAAGTCAAAGAAATAAGAAGAAAATTATATGGTTTACCATGTACCTGCATATGCTGTAATACAGCATGAAATGTTTAATTCAGAACCACATTAAAGAATGCAGTGCAGTCACTGACTGCTATGCACATAATTATCTTGATGTTGCTGGATGAAGTCATAGAAACTTCAAAAGCTTTTCAGCTCTTCTGAAGAGAAACAACTTTAACTTGAAATGGCCTATCATACATTTGTACTGTTATTTGTAATGTTATCATATGTATCATGAGGGTGAACTTAATTTCAATTATAGCATGCAAATTGGAGTGATGATGTTTTTCAAGTCTGCACAGGTAAGGTTTTTCAAGTCATATCCCTATCCCTGACACATTGTGGTAAGTTGGGGTGTAGTCATTTATTGTCAAATCCTGTGTAGCAGGCGAAAGTCTGTGCTATCATTCTTTAAGCAGGGGTGTGGAGGTTTGGTCTGTCTGATTAGAAAGCTTGGTCTTACTGACTGACCAAGATTTTGGATGTCTATCTTGTGTTCAAGGCAAATCAACATATACAGTATTATACAGTGGCAGGCCCTTGGAAATCACTTAAACGTCCAGAAAGAGTGTGTATCAGGGTTATACTGTAGTCATGGTCATGTTAGTTAAGTAAGTAACTAAGTCAGTTCTGATTATAGGTGAATTTATATTTGGTCCAATACATGGTCGTGCTCTTGAATTATTATTGTCAAGACAATGACCAGAATAAATAATAAACTGTGTCATTCCAAAGGTAAGAGCAATGATTGAGTGGTGAATGGAGTTTAGATATTGCTTGGTAGATAGCATATAAATGTACAAATTGTGTGTAACAGAGCGTGCCTTTCAACATCCAACAAACCAAGAAAAATGTAGAGACAAATTTGGGTTTGAGGTTAATTTTGTATTAGCTTATTGCTACCATCAGTCTAGTTCATTAGGAAATAACCAAGCAACAATAGAAAGTAATATTAAAGATATGTTTGGATAGGGAGGAAAATTACGACTAAATAATCAGTGATGTATGGGAACCATATGAGACTGGATCAGAGGCTCAAGCTAGGGACAAATCCAATTTTGTCTTAAGCACTACAGCTCTGTCAGTTCACACACTGATTAAAACAATATCAGCTAAAGAAAGAAGTGAACATGCATCAGTGGGGCGGTGATGCAAGCCAATAGTGCTTCCTTCTATCTTGACCTATCTTACCCTAATCCCTCTTCCTCTTGCCTTTCTTGGGGTCCTCATCCTTCTTTCTTTGTGAAAACTGGTGTCTCCTTCAGGTGATAAATGCTTCTTCCCTTGCACACTGTCTGGGTTTGGACACTCTTAAATTACCTCAAGCTGTGGAGAGGAGAGGAAAGAGGAACTTAAAAATAGCATTTGGACAGGACTCTTCTTTTAGGCTAATGGCTGCCCCTCCATGACCCTGCATCAGCGCCCTTGTCACTCTTCCTTCACTTCCTTATTCCCTTACTTCCCACCTTTTTATGGAGAAGGAGGAAAGGTGGGTTATTGATGATAATTCTGCAGACCTCTGTTACTTCATCACATACACATACACTCACAACATTTGCCCCCACAAGCCTCATCTCTCTTTCTCTTCCTCTCCTCAGGCTCTCACATGAATAATGTTGTCCCCAAGCCAGAATGAGGTCAGAAAAGTAATGGTAAGACATATTGTGCAGTTAAGGCTGTCTGCAAATGACCCATCAATAATCAAAGGCCACGCATTAGCAGATGCAACATTGTGGCTGGATGTGAGTGTGTGTGTGTGTGTGTGTGTGTGTTGAAATTGAAAATAGATGGATGATGCTATTGATTAACTTATTAACTAATCCCTTTAGCTGTTAATGCAATAATTGATTGTTTTGGTGAAAACCAAAAATGAATAAATATGCATTTGGCATTGATGGAAACCATAAAGTATTTTAAAGTCTTAAAAATATTGTGTACAGACAAACCCTGAGGATAAAAGTTTCTAAGATGCATTTGTGATGATTGTATTTTTCTATTGAGGAAAAACATTTACTGTCAGAGAAATCAAGCTAAAAATCCAAAGCGTTTTTCTGTGAAATCTGAAAAAGAATAACTGTGTTCTACATGTATTTCTGGGCAAGTCCCCCTGTTTGGCACTTGTCAAACTAATTGTTATTCATGCAGTTAAAGTGATGAAGATCCTAAAGCTCCACCATGGTCTGTTTGACCTCCACTGTTGGCTCATCAGCAACACAACTTGTCGTCAACGTTTGTTTCAGCCCAAAGAGCTGCAGTTAACCTTTGACCCCTCACCTCTGCTGCCCTTCCTTAAAGTGGGAGCCCTGAACTTTGGGAGACTGATAGCTTTCCAAAACAGGGTATTTGGAGGTGGGGGGTTCTGGGTCACATGTATTTGGGAAGTAAAAAAGGGGGTAGGGTGCAGCGTCATTGGCTGGTGGGATTGGTTGGTCTGGCTCTGTGTTAAAAGTCTTATTGAGCCCCCCAGCAATCTCCTCAAATTCCTTTTACAACTCCCCAGCTTAATATTTACAAACAAACCAGCACCAGTGCCATGTTTGTCCTTCAGCTCATTTGCTGGTAATTAGGGAGCTCTTAGTCTTGACTCAAAAGCCATCTTAGAGCCAACCTACCTCCACCAGCCACACTTCTAAACTCCCTTCAACTATTACCATTTCTACTTGCATAAGACAAAGTACAAATGTTATCAGCTCTGAAACTATTTTCTATTGCACTTTTGTCCACGGTGGAAATGTGAAAAACACTGTTCCAATAATTGTCTGTGCAATGTACAGGATCATTTTAACTCAAAGGGTTCCTTGTTTAACAAATGTAAAAATATAAGCCCTGGAATTGAACTTTAGCCAAACCTCACTAGTTAACTTACAGTTTAAGTCTGTCTTGATTTAATTACAGATTTCTGGAAAAGACAAAGTTCACTGAACTCTTTCAGGTCTTCCACATTACCCCGGCTACAAACAAGCAACCGATTAAAAGTTTTAAACGGTGCAGTTTCCAGACAGAGGAGAAATCAAAGTATGCGTTTAAGACATCAATAAGCGTAGCATGCCGATAACAGCCAGCGAGGCCAGGGCAAAGAGGCAGGCAGACTGGGCCTGTTAAAAGGAGCTGCATTCCATTCAAATAGCCTCGAAAGTTGCTCTGCTCCACTGAACAAATCAATACTATTCATTTAAAGGCATTTCTTGGTGGATTTAATCAACAAGTATTAGGAAACGTTTTTCACTGGTGTGTGTGTGTGTGTGTGTGTGTGTGTGTGTGTGTGTGTGTGTGCGTGTGTGTGTGCTTTATTGGTACATTCACAAAAACAGAACTAGGTATGCAGATATTGAGCATACATATTTGTAAGACAAATTCAAATGGTCTTTTATTATTATATTAAATTATTATTTTATTATTATGTCAGAAACATACAGAGACCCATGGGGTGTACTTCAAAGGTTAAAGATGCAGTCCCAAGATATAAACTGAAATAAATGTATTGTGATGAAATGCTGTTGAATACTATGTGCTCTGTTGCTCTGGTGCATAACATATGCTTTATATTGAGCATATGGTTCTGATTGGGGAATCGTATTGACATTCAGACTCTCACTTTAAACACTCACTTTGAATGACAGTTAAGAATATTGATCAAGAGGCATGTGAAGAGTGCCACCAGCAGTACCAAGGCAGTTAGTATACTCCAGTGAAGCCTAAAGCCCTGCTAAGAAGTTATTTATTTTCACTTGTAAGGCAATCTTATTTGCGGGCTCTGGTTTAAATGCGCAATCACAATGAAAATCGCAAAGTGCTAGGTTATGGCCGGTAGGAAAGAGTGGCTTATCCAAGTGCATATGTCAAACGGTTCTTTGAAACAGAAACAGAGTGGTAATTAATCATTCTCTTCTGAGGCAGTCATGACCTGTCACAAAACCTTTAAACAGCCGGTCCAATGCCTGTCAGAAAAGGCTCACCAAAGGCTGACCAGAACGCAGACCAGATTTCTCCCAGCAAGAAAATGCAGCAGCGCAGATTGGCAAGACGCGTGTATACAACAAACGTCCAGCCAAACCCAGATGATGTGCTTTTACAAGTTGACTTTATATTTGTGGAGATAAAGTCTTGTATGTGTTTTCTTTAGCAAAAAAATAAATATTTATTTATATTATATTTATTTTGCAGGGTTAATGTAGCACTTTTAGCTGTTTGTGATTACATAAAAAGATTTGTTTCCATATACTAACTTTGATAAATAGGAGATTTCTTTTATTTTCATTTTTGCCTGAAAATAATTTGTATATTGATCAGATTTGACTGGAACTATTAGTCACAATTTTGCTGTGTCACCTGCACATCACATGGCAGGTATACAAGCTGTGATATTTTTGCCAACACATTTAGAAAGGAAAGGCTGAACACAGATATTTTAATTGTCTTAAGGTGCTTATTTATATCAAATCATTGGATTGTTAGAACACTGACTTACACCTGAGGTTTGTGAGCTTATTTCGCAGCAGCCTTATGATGGTTCAGCACGATATAATTAAAATAACCACATTGGATCATTATGCATAACGGGGCCTCACTTTGGTACAGCACTTTTTAAATTAGAGGCAGCAGATGTAACACACATACAGTCGCTGTCCTGCTGGCTTCGGATGGCTTTGGAGGTTTAATCAGCTGAAGGGGAAAGCCTTTAAACAATTCAGGGATGACAGATACTGGTACAACAAATTCACACATTCATCTTTTCCTCATCATGTCAGTCTGATTTACTGGTATTCTTGATGCAATCGCGTTACGTAAACTTGGATTACTATTGTCAATCTAGATGTGTCAGTGACACCTTACTTTTAAAATTAGATTCATTAGAATTACAATTGTTGACAAAATATATCAATAAACATATACTAATGTCCGTATAGCTGCATACAACTATTTTTGTGTGTTATAAATCATTAATGAAATGGGGTTCTTAAAGAATTACTAGTGTCTGGTCTGGGAGTGTATATTCAATTTGTTTATTCATATTATTCATCATTATTATTATTATTATTATTATTATTATTATTATTATTATGTGAATGCTCCACATTTCATAAATTTTATTTTTTACTTGCTTAGAATCAAAATAATTTTGTTACAAAAGTGACAATGCTGGCCACATAGCTGGTTGTCTGATATTTATTCTCTGCACAACAAAAAGGATGAGCAAAGAAAACTAATTCAAGTGTTTGGACAAAGACAGAGGCCTGTGTAAATGGACGATGAAGCCAAGGCAAAATAGGAGACATGGTAAATGAGTAAGTGTGTGTGCTTATAACTGAGAGCAATGTATGCAATGGTTTACCTGCCAACAAGACACAGGATGATGGATATGGGTAAATAAGGAAAAAGAGGGCAATGAGTTTGTTCCATTTGCGAGTGTGTGTGTGTGTGTGTGTGTGTGTGTGTGTGTGTGTGTGTGTGTGTGTGTGCGTGCGTGCGTGCATGCATGTGAGAGTAAAAATAATGCATCTGTGTTAATGTGTGTCTATGCATATTGCTGTGTGTTAGATTTCAGTAGTATAGAGTTCAGTTTTTCGGTTATCATGAGTACATTGCAGACACTCTGCAGGGCTTGAATATAATGAGGCAGAAACACAACTCACCTGTCCAGCTGCCAGCAAGAGGTCAGCCACAGGTGAATGCAGCATTCCCTCCTCTGACACATACACAAAGATGAATGCACACACAAGCACTTGCGAATACGGTACACACCCACACAATAAGGCACACATACACATTTTTCTTAACTAATTTAGCAAAATAAGTTTTCAGAAACCTGCACTGTACAGTCTGCTCATATACCTTCAATGTTGTTGCGTTTGCTGCCTCTTTTTTTACATCACCTTATTTCCTTTTTCCTCTGTCTGGCTTCCTTAAGTAGCACAAAAGTTTCCCTAAATCCGATTACTCTGACATTATACTGTAAAAGTAGTTTTTCTTCCCCACGATGATGATGAGATGGGCCGCCGAAAAAGGTGTCTTAAGAAGCACGCTTTTCCCTTTCTGTCCTCGGAGGACTAAAAACCATCCTAGACAACACGCATCCTAGGTTTACAGTCTAGCATCTTTCTTTCCCTTAAGCAGTACATCCAACCATTTGATGCACCTCTCTTTATAAAAGGTGGTAAGCTGTCTAAACCTGGGTGCGTATTATGGAATTTATAAATTCACCGATTGCAGGCCTTTATCTGAAACTTTTTTTTAAAATGCAAAAGACAGCAAGCCTTCTCAACAACTTAAGTAATCAATTTGATTGAAGCTTAAGTCTTTCCTCTACGTTTTTATAATGCTGGATTTTTAGGGGGAAAATTATGGAGTAAGAACACTATCAAAAAGATGTATGCGTAACGATTCCATAGTCATATTTTTAAATTCTATTCGTATTTTTATACATTTGTGCGTAATTACATAGGCTGCAAAATTAGGTTTTCATACATGTGTGTTTTTATGTGAGTGTGACTCTAAAAGCTATGACTGTAACATTCATGAGTACAACTCTATTCTACGCTACGAATTCTTAGTGTGAACACGAATTCAAGTTTACGGGTACGATAAAAAACAGTTGAAATGACGTCACTGCAGTCCCAGGCCAGGTAATCAAACCTCGATTACATTTAATGCGCATGCTCACAGGTAAAAATGGCTAACCACCGAGGCTTCTAGCCCGGCTCAGCTCACAGGTAAAGTAAAAAACGTCTTTATTCAACATTTTTCATACGGTTTTACTACTGTGATAGCACTTATAATGATATACATTCCTGCAACTCATAGACTTTATTGCTTTAGCTTGCAACCGAACGATATTTACTTGCTGTTAACTCTAGCTAGCTATTGCTACTTAGCTAGCGCTATAACTTTCTGCCGCTATACGTTACTAGCGCTATACGTTAGCTGTGCTATACTTGCATCCGGATTAAGTGCTCTGTGTGAAAGTTTGATGTTAGAACTCAACCTGTTTTGCTGATTGAACTGCAAGATAGGCAGTAACTTACCTGAAATACACCTCACTGCTTAGCATTTTGAAACGAGCATAATGAGAACGGTAACTTACGCCCAACATATTAAGTTGTAATGTTTTTAAAGATATTTAGCCTAACGAATCCTTAGTTTGAATTGGTACAGATAAGTTCTGTACCATGAATTGCATCTAATATGTATTTTGGCATTTACAGGCACCACTGGCTACTCGGTTACTGCAGCGTTTGGAGTCAAGGTCACTGACCTATTAAGTCAACCTCACTTTAATTGGACTTCTCCCGTAAGTTATAAATCAGGAAGCCTTTATTCACATCTGCTTTACCTTTAACATCCCAGCTGAAATTGTGGAGTGTATTTTACCCTCCAAAGACGGACCACGCTGCTCTTTCCCAAAGAGTCCCTGTTTTTTATGAAAGAGCATGCGCCGACTAAGATTTTGTTTTTCAGAGAGCTGCTGTCCCAGCTTATTGACATGCCCTTACCAGTGTTTTGTATCGCCAACCTGCTGGGTGCTGTGTCTGGCGTATAGCGTAACCCGGGTTGTCCACAAGACATACATGAAAAACTGGAAAACGTTTTTCAATTCACCACCTCCAGGATGTCGTGACTGTAGAAACCCTCAACCCAGGCTAACCCACAAACTCAGGGACTTATGCATATGTCCTGTGTCAGACAGCATATTAAATGTATTTGATGCTTATTGTTGTTTTTTCTTCACAATTCACTATATGAAACTGTCTGTATAGATCACATCTGATCCAGCAACAAACAACTGCTCAAACACGGCCCTTTCATTTTCCTGAAGGCAGTGAAACTATGGCTGTCCTTCCAGGTAAATAATGATATCTTGTGTTACTGTTTCTATGCTATTTTTGAACACTTCAGTTTAGTTCAATGGTTTATTTTGTTAAGATAATTTAAATGAGCTTATGAGAATATAATTTCTCATTCATTAAGGTCAGGGGGGTGACGAAGGTGGTAAAAATGTCGGCATTGCTATAAAAAACATGTTCAGTGTTAAAGGCACTGAAAAAAGAAGCTTCTTTGGCCGACGCGTACACAACCAAAGGTTAAAATAGTCTACAGTATATTCATAGTGATGTTAAAATCATTGTTGGAATGTATTTTAAGTAGGACTATAGAAGGATTACTTTTGAGTTGAGTAAGTCCTGTTATTCTTATCAGGATGGATTAAGCGGCTATGGCGAGATGTCTGGACCTGTGTCACTCATCTGTACTGACGTTCTTCAGTCTAAAAGATGATGGCCTGTTGGATTTCTCAGATGCTGTACATCTGATTTGTGC
>NC_045741.1:17540233-17540330 GCF_008692095.1 Etheostoma spectabile | reverse complement strand
TTCCTTCCACGTCTGGCAGAGGCCCTTAAAATCTGAAGATGGACTCTCCCCTAACCAACTCTGGGTTATGGGTAACATGCAGAACCCTTGTGACCCA
>NC_045741.1:17539966-17540163 GCF_008692095.1 Etheostoma spectabile | reverse complement strand
TTTCAACCTGAAGGTGTGGATGTAGATTTATATAAAACAAGCTGAAATAAAAAAAATGTGTCTTAATAACTCTAGAAGAATTTTTTTGAATGATATAGAAGTATGTAAGAGTAGTGTGTTGAGCTTAAGCACACAATTGGACCAACTCAACTGAGCATAATTTATGATAGATTTTTAGTCTTTATTTTCTGCTCTAG
>NC_045741.1:17515597-17539941 GCF_008692095.1 Etheostoma spectabile | reverse complement strand
CCATTGCTTATGTAAATGTCTCTGCAAATGATTTCTGACATGCCGAGATGATTATCATGTGACTGTACAGTTTCCATAAAAGCTGAAGTCAATGGGCACTCAATCTGTGGGACTTCAACTCCATAAGGTTCTTCAGGCACACCTTCCAAACATCTCCCATTCACCCAAACACTCATGTGTCTGCAAAACATTTACCGGGGTATTTTGTTTATACATTTAGAATATTTGAAAACACAGCCAAGTACAACATTGACCCTACAAATCCTAGAGCAGAAAATAAAGACCTAACAATCTTCATAAATGTATGCTCAGTTGAGTTGGGTCCGAAACAATTGTGTGCTGTAAGCTCACACACTCCTTACATACTTCTATATCATTCAAAAAATTCTTCTAGAGTTATTAGACACATTTTTTTATTTCCAGCTTGTTTTATATAATCTGACATCCACACCTTTCAGTTGAAAAATTTGTAGCTGAACTTTGCCTTTTAGAGACACCTTGAGGAGAAGGCTTCAACAAACCTGCAAATCTCCATCTGGTCACAAGGGTTCTGCATGTTTACCCATAACCCAGAGTTGGTTAGGGAGAGTCCATCTTCAGATTTTAGGCCTCTGCCAGACCGTGGAAGGAACATGTAGGGGCACAAATCACATGTACAGCATCTGAGAAATCCAACAGGCCATCATCTTTTAGACTGAAGAACGTCAGTACAGATGATGGACACAGGTCCAGACATCTCGCCAAGCCGTCTTAATCCTAGATAAGAAATAACGGACTACTCAACTCAAAGTAATCATTCATATAGTCCTACTTAAAATACATTCCACAATGATTTAACATCACTATGAATTACGTAGACTATTTTAACCTTTGGTTTGTGTACGCGTCGGCCATCATGGCTTCTTCTTTTCAGTGCCTTTAACACTGAACATGTTTTTTTATATCAACTGCCGACATTTTTTACCACCTTCGTCACCCCCTGACCCTTAAATTAATGAGAAAATTTATAATTCTCATAAGCTCATTAATTATCTTAACAAAATAAACCATTGAACATAACTGAAGTGTTCAAAAATAGCATAGAAACAGTAACACAGATTATCATTATTTACCTGAGGACAGCCATAGTTTTCCACTACGCCTTCAGAAAATGAAAGGGCAGTGTTTGAGCAGTTGTTTGTTGCTGGATCCAGAATTTGATCTATACAGACAGTTTCATATAGTGAATCTGTGAAGAAAAAACAAACAAATACATCAAATACATTTAAATATGCTGTCTGACACAGGACCTATGGCATAAGTTTCCTGAGTTTGTGGGTTAGCCTGGGTAGAGGGTTTTCTACGTCCACGACATCCTGGATGTTGGGAAATTAGAAAAACGTTTTTCCAGTTTTTTCATGTATGTCTTTGGTGAACAACCCGGTTTACGTATACGCCGACACCCAGCACCCAGCAGTTGTGGCGATACAAAACACTGGTAAAGGGCATGTTCAATAAGCTGGGACAGCAGCTCCTCTGAAAACAAAATCTTAGTCGGGCCCGCATGCTCTTCTCATAAAAACACAGGGACTCTTTTTGGGACGACAGCGTGGTCATTCTTTGGAGGGTTAAAATCACTCCACAATTTCAGCTGGGATGTTTAAATGGTAAATGCAGATGTTAGAATAAAGCTTTCCGGATTTATACTTACGGGAGAAGTCCCAATTAAAGTGAGGTTGACTTAATAGTCGTGATCCTTGACTCCCAACGCCTGCAGTAACCGAGTACCAGTGGTGCCTGTAAATGCCAAATACATTAGGATGCATTCATGTACAGAACTTATCTTTACCAATTCAACCTTATATACGTTAAGTAATAATCTTTTAAAAACTTACCTTAATTGTTGGCGTAAGTTACCGTTCTCATTACTGCTCTGTTCACTATCTAAGCAGTGAGGTGTATTTTCAGGTAACGTTACTGCCTATCTTGCAGTTCATCAGCAAAACGGTTGATTCTAACATCACTAACTTTCACACAGAGCACTTATCCGCGCTAGCTAACGTATAGCACTGCTAACGTATAGCGCTAGCTAACGATAGCGCTAGCTAACATCGTATAGCGCTAGCTAACGATAGCATTAGCTAGCTAGAGTTAACAGCAAGTAATATCGTTCGGTTTTGCAAGCTAAAGCAATAACGTCTATGATTTGCAGAATGTAATCATTAAGTTGATCCAGAGTAACAACCGTATGAAAAATGTTTAATAAAGACTTTTTTTTACTTTGACCTGTGATGCTGAGCCTGGGCTAAGCCTCCGTCGGTTAGCCATTTTTCACCTGTGACGCATGCGCATTAAATGTATCGAGGTTTGATTCCCGGGGCCTGGACTGCAGTGACGTCATTTCAACTGTTTTTTTTACTCGTACCCGTAACTTGAATTCGTGTTCACACTCAAGAATTCGTAGTCGTAGAAATAGAGTTGTACTCATGAATTTTACAGTCATAGCTTTTAGAGTCCACTCCATAAAAACACACATGTAGAAACCTCATTTTTGCATGCCTATTGTAATTACGCACAAATTATAAAAATAGCGAATATGATTTAAAATATGAATATGAATACATAAAGTTACGCATACATCTTTTTGATAGTGTTCTTACTCCTAATTTTCCCCCTAAAAAATCCAGCTTATAAAAACGAAGGAAAGACTTAAGCTTCAATCAAATTGATTACTTAATTGTTGAGAAGGCTTGCTGTCTTTTGCATTTTAAAAAAAGTTTCAGATAAAGGCCTGCAATCGTGATTTATCATTCCATAACTACGCACCCAGTTTAGACAGCTTACCACCTTTTAAAGAGGTGCCATCAAATGGTTTGATGGCTGCTTAGGGAGAAAGATGCTAGACTGTAAACCTAGGATGCGTGGTTGTCTAGGATGGTTTTTGTCCTCCAGGACGAAAGGGAAAAGCGGCTTCTTAAGACCTTTTTCGGCGGCCCCATCCATCATCCGTGCGTGGAAGAAAAACTACTTTTTACAGTATAATGCAGAGTATCGATTTAGGGCAACTTTTGTGCTACTTAGGAAGCCAGAGGAAAAAGGAAATAAGGTGATGTAAAAAAGAGCCGCAAACGCAACAACATTGAAGTATATGCGCATCTGTCACAGTGCGGTTTCGAAACTTATTTTGTCTAAATTAGTTAAGAAAATGTGTATGTGTGCCTTATTGTGGGTGTTGTACCGTATTCTCAATGCTTGTGTGTGCATTCATCTTTGTGTATGTGTCCAGAGGGGAATCTGCATTCACCTGTGGCTGACCTCTTGCTGGCAGCTGACGGTGAGTTTGTGTTTTCTGCCGTCATTTATTCAAGCCCTGCAGAGTGTCTGCAATGTACTCATGATAACCGAAAAACTGAACTCTATACTACTGAAATCTAACCACAGCAATATGCATGACACAACATTAACACGATGCTTATTTTTACTCTCACATGCATGCAACTCACGCACGCACACACACACCAACACACACCACACACACACACACACACACCACACACTCGCACATGGAACAAACTCATTGCCCTCTTTTTCCTTATTTACCCATATCCTCACCTGTGTCTTGTTGTGCAGGTAAACCATTGCATACATTGCTCTCAGTTATAAGCACCACACACTTACTCATTTACCATGTCTCCTATTTTGCCTTGGCTTCATCGTCCATTTACACAGCCGCTGTCCTTTGTCCAAACACTTGATAGTTTTTCTTTGCTCTGCCTTTTGTTGTGCAGAGAATGAAATATCAGACAACCATCTATGTGCCCAGCATTGTCCCTTTTGTAACAAAATTATTTTGATTCTAGCAAGTAAACAAATAAAATTTATGAATGTGGAGCATTTCACATAATAATAAATAATAATAATATATACTAATAATATGATGAAATATGAATAAACAAATTGAATATACACTCCCAACCAGCACTAGTATTCTTTCAAGAACCCCATTTCATTAATGATTTATAACACACAAAATAGTTGTATGCACTATACGGACATTAGTATATGTTTTATGATATATTTTGTCACCATTGTAATTCTAATGAATCTAATTTTAAAAGTAAGGTGTCACTGACACATCAGATTGACAATATATCCAGTTTACGTAACGCGATTGCATCAAGATACCAGTAAATCAGACTGACATGATGAGGAAAAGATAATGTGTTGAATTTGTTTGTACCTATCTGTCATCCCTGAAATTGTTTAAAAGCTTTCCCTTCATCTGATTAAACCCCAAAGCATCCAAGCAGCATGACAGCGACTGTATGTGTGTTACATCTGCTGCCTCTATTTAAAAAGTGCTGTACAAAATGAGGCCCCGTTATGCATAATGATCCAATGTGGTATTTTTAATTATATCGTGCTGACCATCATAAGCTGCTGCGAATAAGCTCACAAACCTCAGGTGTAAGTCGTGTTCTAACAATCCAATGATTTGATATAAATAAGCACCTTAAAGACAATTAAAATTATCTGTGTTCAGCCTTTCCTTCTAAATGTGTTGGCAAAAATATCACAGCTTGTATACCTCATGTGATGTGCAGGTGACACCGCAAAATTGTGACTAATAGTTCCAGTCCAATTCTGATCAATATACAATTATGTTTCAGGCAAAATGAAAATAAAGAAATCTCCTATTTATCAAAGTTAGTATATGGAAACAAATCTTTTTATGTAATCACAAACAGCTAAAGTGCTACCATTAACCCTGCAAAATAATATACTATAAATAAATATTTTTTTTTTGCTAAAGAACACACATACAGACTTTATCTCCACAATATAAAGTCAACGTAAAAGCACATCATCTGGGTTTGGCTGGACGTTTGTTGTATACACGCGTCTTGCCATCTGCGCTGCTGCATTTTCTTGCGTGGAGAACTCTGGTCTGCGTTCTGGTCAGCCTTTGGTGTAGCCTTTTTCTGACAGGCATTGGACCGGCTGTTTTAAAGGTTTTGTGACAGGTCATGACTGCCAAGAAGAATGATTAATTACCACTCTGTTTTCTGTTTCAAAGAACCTTTGACATATGCAACTGGATAAGCCACTCTTTCCTAACCTGCCATAACCTAGCACTTTGCGATTTTCATTGTGATTGCGCATTTAACCAGAGCCCGCAAATAAGATTGCCTTACAAGTGAAAATAAATAACTTCTTAGCAGGCTTTAGGCTTCACTGGAGTATACTACTGCCTTGGTACTGCTGGTGGCACTCTTCACATGCCTCTTGATCAATATTCTTACTGTCATTCAAAGTGAGTGTTAAAGTGAGAGTCTGAATGTCAATACGATTCCCCAATCAGAACCATATGCTCAATATAAGCATATGTTATGCACCAAGCAACAGAGCACATAGTATTCAACAGCATTTCATCACCATACATTTATTTCAGTTATATCTTGGGACTGCATCTTTAACCTTTGAAGTGACACCCCTTGGTCCGCTGTATGTTTCTGAACATAATAATAAAATAAGATTTAATATAATAATAAAAGACCATTTGAATTTGTCTTACAAATAGTATGCTCTACTCATCTGCATACCTATTCGTTTTTTGTTGAATGTACCAATAAGCACACACACACGCCACCCACACACCCACCCCCACACACACACCACACACACACACAGTGAAAAACGTTTCCTAATACTGTTGATTAAATCACCAAGAAATGCCTTTAAATGAATAGTATTGATTTGTTCAGTGGAGCAAGGCAACTTTCGAGGCTTTTGAATGAATGCAGCTCCTTTTACAGGCCCAGTCTGCCTGCCTCTTTGCCCTGGCCTCGCTGGCTGTTATCGGCTGCTACGCTTATTGATGTCTTAAACGCACTTTGATTTCTCCTCTGTCTGAAACTGCACCGTTTAAAACTTTTAATCGTATTGCTTGTTTGTAGCCGGGTAATGTGGAAGACCTGAAAGAGTTCTAAGTGAACTTTGTCTTTCCAAATCTGTAATTAAAATCACGACGACTAAACTGTAATTTAACTAGTGAGGTTTGGCTAAAGTTCAATTCCAGGGCTTTATTTTTACCATTTGTTAAACAAGAACCCTTTGAGTTTAAAATTGATCCTGTACATTGCACAGACAATTATTGGAACAGTGTTTTTCACATTTCCACCGGGACAAAATGCAATAGAAAAGAGTTTCAAGCTGATAACATTGTACTTTGTCTTATGCAAGTAGAAGGTAATAGTTGAAGGGAGTTTAGAAGTGTGGCTGGTGGGGTTAGTTGGCTCTAAGATGGCTTTTGAGTCAAGACTAAGAGCTCCCTAATTACCATCAAATGAGCTGAAGACAAACATGGCACTGGTGCTGGTTTGTTTGTAAATATTAAGCTGGATTTGTAAAAGGAATTTGAGGAGATTGGCTGGGGGCTCAATAAGACTTTTAACACAGAGCCCAGACGCAACCAATCCCACCACCATGTCGCTGCACCCTCCCCCCTTTTTTACTTTTCCCAAATACATGGTTACCCAGACCCCCACCTCCAAATACCCTGTTTTGGAAACTATCAGTCTCCCAAAGTTCAGGGCTCCCCTTTAAGTGAAGGGCAGCAAGGTGAGGGTCAAAGGTTGAACTGCAGCTCTTTGGGCTGAAACAAACGTTGACGACAAGTTGTGTTTGCTGATGACCAACAGTGGAGGTCCAAACAGACCATGGTGGAGCTTTAGATCTTCATCACTTTAACTGCATGAATAACAATAGTTTGACAAGTGCCAAACAGGGGACTTGCCCAGAATACATGTAGACCACAGTTATTCTTTTTCAATTTCCCAGAAAACGCTTTGGATTTTTAGCTTGATTTCTCTGACAGTAAATGTTTTCCTCATAAGAAAATAACAATCATCACAAATGCATCTTAGAAACTTTTATCCTCGGGTTTGTCTGTACACATATTTTTTAAGACTTAAAATACTTATGGTTTTCCATCAATGCCAATGCATATTTAGTCATTTTTGGTTTTTCACAAACAATCAATTATTGCATTAACAGCTAAGGGATTAGTTAATAAGTTAATCAATAGCACTCATCCATCTATTTTCAATTTCAACACACACACACACACACACACACTCACATCCAGCCCAATGTTGCATCTGCTAATGCGTGGCCTTTGATTATTGATGGTCATTTGCAGAAGCCTTAACTGCACATATGTCTACCATTACTTTTCCTGACCTCATTCTGGCGTTGGGGACAACATGTATTCATGGAGAGCCTGAGGAGAGGAGAAAGAAGAGATGAGGCTTGTGGGGCAAATGTTTGGTGAGTGTATGTGTATGTGATGACGTAACAGAGGTCTGCAGAATTATCATCAATAACCCACCTTTCCTCCTTCTCCATTAAAAGGGGGAAGTAAGGAATGGAGTGAAGGAAGATGACAAGGGCGCTGATGCGGGTCCATGGAGGGCAGCCAGTTAGCCTAAAGAGAGCCTGTCCAAATGCTATTTTTAAGTTCCTCTTTCCTCTCCTCTCCACACTTGATGTAATTTAAGAGTGTCCAACCCCAGACAGTGTGCAAGGGAAGAACATTTATCACCTGAAGGAGACACAGTTTTCACAAAGAAGAAGGATGAGGACCCCAAGAAAGGCGAGAGAGGATTAGGGTAAGATAGGTCAGATAGAAGGAAGCACTATGGCTTGCATCACCGCCCCACTGATGCATTTTCACTTCTCTTTAGCTGATATTGTTTTAATCATTGTGTGAACTGACAGAGCTGTAGTGCTTAAGACAAAATGGATTTTTGTCCCTAGCTTGAGCCCTCTGTCCAGTCTCAATGGGTTCCCCATACATCACTGATTATTTAGTCGTAATTTTCCTCCTATCACATATCTTTAATATTACTTTCTATTGTGCTGGTTCATTTCCTAATGAACTAGACTGATGGTAGCAATAGCTAATACAAATTAACCTCAAACCCAAATTTGTCTCTACATTTTTCTTGGTTTGTTGATGTTGAAAGGCACGCTCTGTTACACACAATTTGTACATTTATTCTATCTACCAAGCAATATCTAAACTCCATTCACACACTCAATCATTGCTCTACCTTTGGAATGACACAGTTTATTATTATTCTGGTCCATTGTCTTGACAATATAATTCAAGAGCACGACCATGTATTGGCCACAATATAAATTCACCTATAATCAGAACTGACTTAGTTACTTACTTAACTAACCATGACCATGACTAAGTATACCCTGATACACACTCTTTCTGGACGTTAAGTGATTTCCCAAGGGCCTCCACTGTATAATACTGTATATGTTGATTGCCTTGAACACAAGATACACTCCAAAATCTTGGCAGTCGTAAGACCAAGCTTTCTAATCAACAGACCAACCTCCACACCCCTGCTAAAGAATGATCGCACAGACTTTCGCCTGCTACACAGGATTTGACATAAACTGACTACACCCCAACTTACCACAATGTGTCAGGATAGGGATATGACTTGAAAAACCATACCTGTGCAGACTTGAAAAACATCATCACTCCATTTGCATGCTATAATTGAAATTAAGTTTCACCCTCATGATACATATGATAACATTACAAATAACAGTACAAAATGTATGATAGGCCATTTCCAGTTACAGTTTTTCTGTTCATAGCTGAAAAGCTTTTGAAGTTTCTATGACTTCATCCAGCACATCACCGATAATTATGTGCATAGCAGTCAGTGACTGCACTGCATTCTTTAATGTGGTTCTGATTAAACATTTCATGCTGTATTACAGCAATGCAGTACATGTAAACCATATAATTTTCTTCTTATTCTTTGACTTTTGCAATCTCAACTTAAGCTTGCTGCATGTTTTAAGATTCAATTTAACCAATAATCAAAGCCTTTTTCTGTACACATGGTCATTTTGATGGCCGTCACATTGTCGCTGAAAGTGTCCTTGTTTTCTTTCTTTGATGTGACTCAGAAGAAACAGTAAGCATTGTGTTGATTTTTAACTCAACTTGAATCTCATGAGATAATCCAGGGAAAGAAAAACTAATGAGACTTGACATTCAAAGCATGTGACATTCAATTGGAATTTGGCAATAGTAAAACTGCATTTGTTTTGGCCACATGTGATTTTGAACTAATAATAGCATGGTTAACACAATAAGATACAGCAGAAAACAAGAAACTAAACAGCAAACTTGTTTGATATTTTGTGATGCGCCATCTTTCAGGTTAACTGGCTCTTACCAAAACATAAGGTTGTTGAAGTAGAATTATGTCTTTTGTATACACAGCTCTATTGACATGCTAGTTGTATAGTATAGTTTTAGTGTCCGATACAGTATGCAGTAGGTTATTATACATGTGAATCCAAAAAAACATTTGAATGGCTCTTGCTGTACGCATGGCTTTACATTGCAGTGTCAGCTGTGAAAGCTTTATGTAAAGGGTAGGTATGAGGGGCATGGAATGGAGCATTTCAGTGCACACAGAGGAAGAAAAGAGAAAATGCCCTGCTTGTCATTTCTGCTCACCTGTCTGTAATCCGATGTAAGGTACATTGTAGAAATTGATGGGCCACATATTATCCCGTAGATGAATGTCCTAGAGGCTGCCTTCTATAACAGAGCAACATTACAACATGCCGTACTACTGTTTGCATCTCCAAATCCAGTCATGCAGAGAGCTGGATTTCCCCAATACACAAAATGTCATGATCACATTTCCATATAAGCATCATGCATGTACTGGTTGTGACAAGTGGGAAAACAACAGACTGACTGCACACCCTCCCATTAAGGACAACCTGTGTGTTCTTTTCTCAGACTTAACCTCTTAATTTAATCTCTAAATTGAAACAACTGGAATAATTTACACCTGCATATGCGTGGTTTCATTACCATTGTTTTTTTTGGAGCAAGTCACAAATCTCTTTACCACCAGAGGTGGAGAGATAGATTTTCCTTGTGAAATTGTGCCCTATGAGTTTCCAAACTAAGCCTCATAAATAACACAAATGAATGAATGCACTTTTTGATATGAAATGTAAAGTCAAGGTTATTTGTTTAATGTTTCCACAACGTTATATCAACAGAAGCAGCCTGGAAACTAAATTATTTCATTAATGTAATTAAACTTCACCTACTTTACAGGTCAAGGTTTTTCCTCTTTCACTTTCCTTCAAAGCCATCATTGTTAAGTTTAGGGCTACCAAAGAAGAAATGCATTGGGAGAGTCCAGGGTCAGACGCTTGACCGCAGGTTAACCTCCTGGGGAAATCCACCCATGTGTTAGCTTGTTGGCTGTGACCGACAGCCTGCCTGGTGCACCACAATCCCAAATCCTAAATGCCTAATCTAGCCACCCTATGACCTGACACTGACTTTAATCCTGCCTGGGTGTAAACACCAACTAAGCTGAATGTTGTCTCATTTTTGTTCTTCTATCGTCCAGCTTCAAACCTGGACCACACAGGGACAACAAATGGCACGAGGAAATACAAAAAAGTGTCTCAGATACAGCCACAAACAACAGCAAACAGCATTTGATAGGAATTGATTGAATTGAATAGTGGTGAAAAGGAAGAATGAATGTATTGGGGTTGAAAGGTGCCTTATGATATGTTGTGTTGCTGTTGTTCCTGCTTCTCTCCCTCTCTTATGTCCAATTAGAAAACTAGGTCTTGGCTTGCTTTGCTGGCAGCCAGTGTTAACTTAATGCGGCGTGAAAAATCATTATCCCACACTACAGATGGGCCCAGCCATGCAAGAACCTTTGCACTCCCTTCAAAGCCACTTTTAAACAGGCCACAAATAAAACTGAGCCCCAACCTTTGTTGATGACACAGAGTGTAGCAGGGCACCAGGGTAATGGGAAGAGATTGACGAAGAGAAGAGAGAGGTGAGTCACAAGAGGCAGCTAAGAGGAAAAAAGATTAAGAAATGAAAACTAGACAGAGGGTTGATTGTTAAGCCCAGTTTACTCATCAGCAAAAGATGAGGTGGTGGTTTTTAATGTTTCAATTCTCTGTATTTCTGCCACCCCAAAAGAACCATTTGGTATTTCTTTTGGATGATCAAAAGAGGTCAGTCTGTGTTTGATTCCCATCCAAACCACTATTGATCTTTGTAATAATTCCTTCAAAGCGTTTTTGAGGCAAATAAATCCTCTGCTTTTCTCACAAACGGCTACTTTTTCTAGTACTCTTCTCATTCTAGATCTCCGAAAACATTTACTTATGGAGATGAGGGTGTGAAATCACAGACAGTAAAACTGTAATAAATCAAAATTGCCCCATGGCAAGAATAAAAAAAGAGAACCTTTGAAGGTTAGGCAGATGGCAGTGTCACGATAACCTTTTCACCCTTGTGCCCTTGGGGTGCAAACTAGGCGAAAAGCATGTACACAATTTTTTATTACAACATAAACCTCGATGAGTCGTTCATGGTCTGGACTTCCTCAGAGGTTTTATTTTCCCAGAGAGGCATTTTCTCTGAGCTCTTAATCAATGGCCGTAAACATTATGACTAAGTGCATGTTAAGGGCAGGAGGTTATGGAGTAAGGTCTGAGTGAAGTATCAGATTTAGCTGCACGCAGCCCACAGGCGGTGATATCTCCCTGCTGGATTGTGAGATTGTTGACGTGATTGTTGACAAGTGATTTAAGGAATCTTCATCTAACAACCCTTTAGACGTACGGATGGGTGTCATTGGTCATTGACACTCAGATCATCCTGTCTTAAAAGCAATAATGTCCTTGAGAAATGTTTTATATCATAAACCATAAGAGACAAATAAGCAGCCACGGGTTGCCCATTTAAAATCAAGGGCCTTGTTGATTCCGGTTCTGATATCCACAATGAGCTAAACATTGCCCTTGCTGTATAATAGCTAGCCCTTAATAACAAAAATGAGTTTATGCCTTTATATCTGTGTTTAGAGTCCAGGCTAATTCATTTTGTTGTTTATCTTTACTGAAGTGATGAGTGATGAAACTTTGTGCATTTGCCATTCCCAGGTTCCCATTACCTGTTTCACCCACAAGGCCTTGAAACCAGTGTGCTTGAAAGAACCAGATGTAAACCAGTTCCACAGGACACTGACACATTTATTACCCACTTGTTTCTACAAGGGGTCATGTTCTGACTTTTTTACTGCATTTGTTTCAAGACACACGGCCATAATATTCCTCCTAAACTGACCATAAAAATTGCTTTTAGACTAAACATCCAGCATAGATTGTTGTCCAGTAAAATGCATGTCTTTGCCTGTTGGGAAAGTACTAGGTTTACTGAGCTAACATTATAGATCGAAGTCGGTGTTTTACGATGTTGGTAAACATAAATACCGTTCTTGACCACATACAATGATTTCCATTACCAATTTAATTTCGCTCAGTCTTTAAAATGTTCATCCCCCATTAGTGCATGATTTTTATGATAAACTGCAAGCCTCTACAGCTTGCACACAGCCCACGTGCTGTACAACAAAGTTGAAATCATTAGTGGTGATATGTAAGGACACCCAGAGAAAAAATACCTAAAGCCCTAACATTGCACATATTGCCACAATCCCATGTAAACAGAGGGAGCAATGTAACCGTGACTGCATTCAATACAATCTTGAGAAGGTATTCCCATATACGCAAAGAGACAGATATAACACCTCTGGAATACTGGTAATCGTAACGAGCGGTAGGTCTAGGATTGTTCCTAATGTCAGGTATAAAGCCTCCACTCTGCTCCTGGATTCTGTCCCCACCATAGCTTCCTAGTTAACCTTTTGTTTATTGTCCTGGTATTCCATTACACATGCCCTCTGACAAGGTGAGGCAGCTAGTGCCAGTCAGGGTAGAGGTTTGACATTTTGTGGTTGTTGTAAGGTTTAAAAACACTTTTGCCCGCAGGAAGCGTAGATTAAAATGGAGGCTCCAACTGAATTGGGATAATTTTGGAGCAATTCACATGACATTGCTCTCTGCATAAGTGAAGAAGACCTTTTGGAAATACTAAAATGGAAAATGCCAAGACTTAGCAGTGCTGTGCGATCAATGATACATCACTGCTGAATTTCTATACAACTTTCTCATCGTGTGTCTGTCACAATGCATCTTCAACATTGCTTACGTTCTAATTAAAATGGAAGAGACTGCACCTTGTTTTGCTTGGCATAAAATTAAGAGTTTTAACTTAGCAGAACAATGAAAAAGCTATTAAAACAACACTAACCCAGATATGATGATGATTTCTCTCTCTCAAGCACACTTACAGACCAGCATGTATAGAAAACCCTCCCCTGCCTTTGATCCATTTAGTGCAAAAAGCCACGTCAGCTTTTTCCACACTATATGAATAATGAAATGGTGGCCCACTATACTTGTTGATTTATAAAACGAAACAGAATTCCAATTGTCGATGCAGATCCCCTGGCAGCCTTGCTGTTCCTGTTTTCAGTCTCACTTCTGTCCCAACTGATCTGTCCTCCACCTGAGTCCCTGCAAACCTTTATTATCTTCCCATCACATCAGTTGGTGAGTGTCGAGAAAATGAGGTGGATGAATTAATACATGTTAGCGGGATGATAATGGCGGAAAGAGCTAAAGCGATATTGATGACTCAATCAACGACGCCAACCTCCGCCTGCGTCCCTGTTTTTGTATAGTTGCTGGTTTTAAAATTGCATTTTATCCTCTGCCAAATATGCAGTCGTTGACAGGTAATATGTTAGATCCCCCTGTTTTTATTTGCTACGAGGTCATTTCACTTGATTGCATAAAGCAGGCCTCTGTAATTCTGCTGCTTCTGCTCGTTTTTTTAAAAAAGATTTCCTTTCGTCCGCTCAGGTTTTTGTCCTCACCTTTTCCATTTCCTTTGAAAGCCCCAGGAAGCTGCATCTTTGTAGCATAACTTCAGTCGGCAAAGACTCACAAGTCAGTGGCTCTACCTTAACTCTTAGCACACAAATCAGTGTCCTTGGTTCTGCTACAGTTGCAAGTCAAAGTAAATGTCTTCAAAATTCTCTTCACATTGTACATTAAAAATGTGGACTCTGTGACCCTTAATAGCCCTTTGGATGATAATATTGTATTATATACCTGATAATATATCATAAAACGGTGAGTCCTGAATGTATTTCAGCAGATTTGACAATTTAGGATGATACCATTACTTGTTCTAAAGAAAAAAGGTTTTGGGAATTGAATCTTGCATACTATATCAACGCATAAACCAACCCTTCACTCCGCTTGCCTTTCTCTACTTTACTGTCTGGGCCTGGAAATGCGGACCTGTCCAGTCATGTTTGTCCACAACAGCCCCTGTTTGGACAGGTGGGTGTGTGAGTAACAAAGGTGTATTTGTCTGATTGTGTGTTTGCCTTCTCTATTGGCCTGCAATTAGACAGGCCTTTTAACATCCTGGCTCAGGAGTGTAGCATAGATTTGCTCAGTACCGTTTCTCTTGTCTTTGATGATATCTTTATTACTGGCTCTACTATTCATTCTTTCACTGTAAACTGGCATCAGGTCAAAGGTTAAAGACACAATGTTGAACTTTGGTGAACTGGCTATGATCCAATTCAAAACATTCACATTGTCTTTATAAATTCCTACTGTGCATTTTTTAGGTCTCTTCTCTTTCTCCATTCACCACAACGGAAGAGGAAACACTACAAAAGCCCAAATGGGCACATTTGCCTACGTACACTAGCAATTCCCCTTTTTCCTTTCTCTTTTTAAGATAAATGTTTGTGTCTTACTCTATCATGTCATGGGCATGTCAAACTACCGCAGGTGGGAGCAGTAGTACTTACTATAGTACTGCAGATGTTTTGTTTGACAGCATATGCTTTGTTTGCATTATCCTTATTGGGTGATTGTGAATTGAACGGAGTGCTTTTAGAGAAATCGAAGTGGGCTAAAGCGCAACTGGCAAGGACAACCGGGGTTTGGATATACTGGCCAGAACTATACAAGCTAAGGTTCTGCTAGACTCAGTGAGCATGTTTGTGCTCTCCAGCAGCTTCCACGTTTGATCTTTGTTATCTTTATACCTTTATTGTTAGTTTGTCACCTATACCCCTGGCCATACTGACAGCTCTGGATTTTTTAACCATATTCCCTTCAGCACAAAGTGCATATTACGGATATTAAGAATACAGAAAGGAATAGGAACAGTGCTACCATCACTTACGTCCCCACATTCTGAGACACACCGTGCTATTATTGGTTGGGTGTATATAATGTAATATGTGAGTCACCAAAACTACTCTCAGCATAGCTAAAAAAAAAATGGTGTAGCCTTTATCATCACACAAGGCCTTCATTCCCCTTAGTGTGCAGGTATTCCGTCTAGATTCAGCAGTATTTCCCATGTCACGTGTCCAACACTTGTCCATGTCTTAGGGAATGAAGTTAGTGAGTGTTTGCCTCAACCAATACCAGATGCTGACCCTGACTCTGCTTCTCTTTCCTCATCCCTGGTTTGTGTTGCACAACTTCCTCCCGCTGCTAGCGCCCTGTAGCCTGCAGTGTGTTATTAACAGCCCCTTGTTACAGCTACCAACACGACATTCGGCCAAGCACACACATACACCAAACTCTATATGCTGCCTGCTGTTTTTTACCACTCGCACTGCAGCTTAAGAGCTTGCCTGGAAGGGACAGCAACAATTGGTTCCCCTTAGGATCTGATACGCACTTTGTGTTGTGGATGAGGTGTGTGTGCTGGGGTAGATGTAAGATGAATCATCCTTTCGGTTTTATTTTTAGTTTAATTATCTGTTTGTCTTGTGACATCATATGCAGATCTGCATCTCTCTTATTAAAATTTGTCACTTTAAGCACACAACCAAATTGTTACCAGATGCATGCTCTATTCAACAGCGTCCTGTGACAAATGACTGCGTTTTTTGGAAGTTTTTCGATAAACGGCTAGTTGCATTAATCTATCCACTACATACATGTAATCCATTACAATTGAAATTTACACAACACAGCAAGAGGCAGCTTTCTAGAAAAACACAAATATATGTTTCATATGGATGTGTTGAAAACTCTGCATGTTTTGAAGACTTTTGTGTCAGGATGCCCATTTGCGTTCGACGCGTGACATGTGAGTGGAAAAGGTGCTTATCTGTTTTTATGCCAGCGCTACACCTTTCTGTTATTTAGACACCTGGGTCTTCTGGTGTGGAGCTGATGACACTGTTGTATCTTGCCTCCCACGCCATCTCTTCTGCCCTGACTCACACAAGAGCTGCTAACAGATAGCTGTGGAGACTGTTTGAGATATTTTCACTGGCTTCCCTTAGCCAGCTGACACATTTAACAGCAGAGGCAATTCCGCTGCGAGATGAGTGCATTACTGTAAATATCACAAGTCAATTTTACTACTGTCAAGGTTACTTGATTCCAAAGAGTTTTGGAGGAGATTGCTCTGCTTGCCTCTCTCTGTAGACTTGGATTTAATACTGGCTGACTTGGTCTCTAATCTCAGCTGTACTCGGGACTTTGACTCACTTTTGTTTGTCTATCCAAACCTAAATCATTTTTTTTCTTTTTTTCAAGCGTGTGGACCGAATACTGTAATATTCTCAAACATCTATTGACTACAAGGATACGCAAATGATCAGATCATCTGAATCACTATCAGATTATGTTTATTATTAATTTTTTTTTTTACCCCTAGATATTCATAGATAGTTCGGATGTTACCGTATGTGCAGATCTTTGAGAATATCTACCTCCAATATGTCTGCCACTTCAATGAAGCTGACCAAACAAAGAAAATGTATACTGCTCAATAATTAAATAATCACTCTTAAACAATGTCACTGGGGCATTCTTGAATTATTTCTCATTTCCTGTTAGCCACAGGGTTAGTGAGAAAATAGATTTAATTCTTCTTGTGACATGGATGAAACGCTTAAAATGTTATTCTGATTTCAGCACGTGCATTACATAGCTCCTGAGAAAGATATACCAACAATTGATCATCACAAAACAATTATGTCAGTAACAAAATGTAATGTCAGTTTTCATTCTGTGGCTGTACAAGCACGACCATATGACCTGTGCAGTGACACAGTGATATTTTTGTATCTCAGTATGTTCTCATTACCTAATATGTAAGATGACCCCCCGACCAATCTTCCAAAACCTCAACATCCTTTAAGTATAAATTTCAGTTTAGAGCCATTAGATAATGGAGATAAACTCTAAACGGCATCAATTTACATTCCAATGAAATCCTAACTCATTGTGCGCCAGCATCCAAAACAATGCAGGGACCCTCCAATAAAAGGCTCAGTTTCAGCCAGTGGGAACAGGGAGACTGTACTACATATCTCCTCCTCCCACCTCCCACTGCTGCTAATATTCCTCTCTACACACACACACACACACACACACACACACACAGCACACTCCACCACCACAGGGAAGAAAAGATTTTTTCTCGCTCTTTCCAGATGACCTCCTCTAAACCTTGGTCCCGGCTTAGCACACAGGGCGAACACAAATAGAACAGTGTTGCAAATTTGTCGCCCAGAGTTTAAAAATACTCCCGGAATGTTAATCTGGCCAGTTCCCAGCACACAACACTTCAATAATCCTCAACCCCATGTGCTTAAGACAGATTTGTGCCACTCACTACCTCTTGTTGGAGACCATCACTTATTGTCTTAGCCCTAACTGCCAGCTTTTTTAACTAAAAACACCAAAATATATTCAGGTTCCACCATTTTTCCAATCTTGTCCTGGAGAGCTGCTTTCTGCAGAACTTTACTTGCTTCCATTAATTTGCTTTAGTGATGGATAATATCTCCATTTAAGTTTCACCCTGCATTTAGATTAGGTCCCTCACAAATTACATATTCAACTGTTGTAAAGCGTTACTGCTCCATTAACTCTTAGGTTAAGTTAGAAAAACATGATATCATGCTCTGGGAAGGTTCAATGAATTTAACCAACAAGAAAGTTAAAAAAAACTTTTGTATTCATGTTTTTTTCTTCTTCCTTAAAGACCATTCACCATTTCAGCCAACATGTTATTATTTTACGATAGTCTTTGTTAAAGCAATTAGCTGTTGTTTGTTAGTTTTTACCATCAAACTGAAGTCTTCCCTTGTGCTGGCTTTAACCACACATTTCTGTTTATCTATGTACTGTTGTGTATAGTGTGGGTTAATGGACAGCACTGTCTTGTGCACTGAGCACTCCTGACAAAAAGATAAATTCCACTTGGTGCGACTGTTTTTTTTTTCTTTCCTTGCCTAGCTATGTGGACATTTGTGTGAATGTGTTACCAGTGTGTGCGGCTGGTGAATCAACTAACAACTGCGTGCATGATCCTTCCCTCGTAACATTGAGGCAATGTTTACTGCAGAATGATTTCCTCTGGTTTGATGTCTTCTTTTTTCCCTCCCCCTGTTTGTGGCCATTCTTCTCGCATCACTGTGAGAGAGAGAGACAGGAGGCATTCGGGGCTTTTATAACTGTCTTGACCTTCGAACTATTTGATCCTGTTCTGCTGTCCACCAAACAAAGGTTTCTCGAAGCACAGAGTCCGCTCATACTTGGCCCTCATTGTATATGACAAAGTGTATAGGGAGGAGAGAGAGAGAGAGAGAGGGATAGTGAGACGAGAGAGAGAGAGAGAAGAGAGAGATGAATAGAAGAGAGAAGAGAGGAAAAGCGAGAGAGAAAGAGAAATTAGAAGAGACATAAAGAGCAGTCATTGTCATGCACGAGTCATTTATTTATTCAAACTGTCCATCTCTGTGTGGCTTGATGCTTGGCTGGCATAACAGCACTCACACGCAACGCATGCACGCACCATGGCCCGCATGCAACACACAAACACGCAGACAACATTTTCTAACGAGAACCTATTGCCCCCAAGTGTTGGTTGAGGTCAAAAACAATTTATATTTTCTCAGTGAATCAGGTTTACCTGATATTTGGGTTTCATGACTAGATACGATTATTATTTGTCCACATTTGTGCAAAAAGATGTTACAAATTTTTTATAGACCTATTATGTGCACACCAAAAGGATGGAACAAGAGCCCGTCTTACTCCATCACTGTTTGCAATTCACACACATTAAACTTGATGATCTATTGCCATGTTACAGGCATGTGTACCGTATATCATGTTCAACTTTTTTTTGAAAGTAACTGTTGTAACTCTCCCTTTTATCCGTGTACTGAGTAGCAGGGCACCCACTAGGATTTGTTGCTGAAAGAACCCCACCCCATGACCTGAGCTGTATACTGTACATGTCTTTGAGATAGTGTGCCCAACAGGTATCTGCCAGCCTACGAAGGTAATTCTCAGTTGGCTATGAAAAAGTTCAAATGCATGTTCTTCACTTTTTGACTTTTGTTCAACGCACACGATGACAATTAAATGAAACCCGGATGTGGTTTTTACGTATCAAACATGACAATGTCTCTTGTTATGAAAGGTTTTGTCATAAACAAACACCTCTTAGTAGTATGAATTTTTAACCAAGGAAATTATTAAAGTCGGAGGCTTTTTTACTTGATGATATTGCATAACTGACTGGAATTTCTAATTGAGTCAGACAGCACCCTTAGAAAAAGGTGTTAATGTCATGTGTAAAAGTCACTCATACCTCAGTAATTCTGCCTCCTGCGCTGCAGGGGTAATGATTGATCGAAGTTGTACAGGGCATTGTGCCTGCGTGGGTCTATTAAACAGTTATGACATGTGACCCGTACAGTGTTGTTTGTCATGTGTTCCTTTGTGTCATCACTCAACCATCTCCTGTGGATGTGATTTGCTTCCTTTTGTGCATCGATCTCTGTTGTCAAAGTGTGTTGTAAACAGTGCACCAAAAGTTGGTGTGAAAAATAATGAGGGATTATTTTACTACCTTATTTCCACTTGACATGTATACAGGCACATGCCATACTGTGTTCGCTCAAGCTTGTATAGACAGAAGCGCGGTGTGCAGAAAAGTACTGTCACTACAAAAACGCCATACATTACATAAAAACCATCCTGGTTTTCCTTGTGCGTTTTGGTGGGTAGTTTGTTGTTATAATTAGTAGCCAATAGAGACCATGTACCTCATTATAGATATTTCCAGTGTTTTGATATTTGTTCAATATGTTAACAACATCTACACATCCAACATTAAGCAAAGAAGTTCTAGGGCAACGTTCGCATTTAATGGAATGGACACCAAGAAAGGGAAATAGGGGAGTGTCATATCTTTTTATTTCTTTGTTAGGTGAGGTCCCCAAATTTTTTCGATGAACACACAAAATTTCTAAGCAGCGCCCCTGGAAAAAAGTTATTGCTTGTTAAAAAATGGAGCACTAATAATTACATCGGCATTACCAGCTATTTGGTACAAATTTTTAAATAAACAACACAACTAATAGTGGTAGTTTGACTCTGGTTTCATATACTGCTTAGTAAAAACATATTACGCGGCTGACATATAAGCAGCAGGATTGCAAAAAACAAATACTGTTGCACCCTATCCCGACATCTTGCTGTGCCAACGTGCAAAAGCGTTTCCTTAAATGCCAACTTATAAATTTGATGTCAGCTTAACCATTGATTGCGCCATTTTGTGTAGATTAGGACTTTTGTACGTTATTTTCACTTTAATTTAATGGCAAAATGGAGAGGGCTGGTACAAGCCGTGACCCTGTTTGTGGATTTACTGATTGCTGTGGATTACTTTTTTTTGTGTCCTTGATTACAGGCAAAATACGGAGTCTTTTCCTTAACGTATTAATGTTTTATGGGTTATGCGCTTTGTTTCTGCGTTTGGAGAGGGCTTCTTAACACCCTGAGCTTGAACACTGTTCATGTTACATATTTAGTTGTCAATCTAGCTTCTAGAGGGCATGTAGCAAAGATTCTAGTGCGAATGTGATACCTATATGCCAACATATACTATGACGAGGAGCCTAGGGTATGACTCCATAGTGCAAACCGGTTTGTGTGTTGAACTTGTTACACCCATAGTGCTGTGTATGATGGGGGTCTCAATGTCTTAATTTTTTATCTTCATGTCAATACAGTTTTTACTAGAGGAGTAACTTAGTATTTGACTAGTGCAGTAATGCAGGAAGTGTGCATTTAGTTTCCATACTTATTTCGTTTCTCCAACCATGTAGTGAGTAAATCTACTGAATGGCCACCATCTGTAATTAGTGTGTGTGTAATTAGTGCATTGAAAGTGTGACACAAAGAAATGTCTAAAAGATTTAATGGTATGAAGTTAGACACTTGCCAACAAAGACTGACCGTTACAAAAGGTTTGTTAATTTTAACATGGGACTACAGTGAGGTACCGTTGTGCTCAAAGTGTACATGCCAATGCTTAAGTTGACTAAAAAAAAGAATAAGCAATCATGTTTGGAATTTATCTTATGCCTTAATTAAAAAATGAGGAAAAATCCAACCTATAGGACACAATTTCCTTTGAATAATGTATTGTAAATGTTCAACTTAAAATACAGGGGCATAAGTATATACCCCCTATGTTAAAATACAGGGGGCATAAGTATACACCCCCCTATGTTAAATTCCCGTAGAGGAGAACGAGCGACAATGGAAACGACTGGACGTTTTCAATGGGGGAGGGGCGGCGGCTTTTTTAATTCCAAAGGCCAAGGGAGTTTTATAAGGATGCACAGTATCCTGATCCATGAAATAACTGGCCTTTAATAATAAAAATCTGCCTCTATGGGAATTTAACATAGGGGGGTGTATACTTATGCCCCTGTATTTAAAGTAAAAACATTTACAATACATTATTCATTCAAAGACAATTGGTGTCCTTAAAAGGTTGGATTTTTTTCCTCATTTTTAATTAAGGCATTAAGATAAATTTCCAAAACATGATTATTTTTTTTTTTAATCCTCTTCTTAGTCAACTAAAGCATGGGCATGTAACCTATGAGCACCACTGCATATCATTAACAGCAAAGCATGACTTGGTACAATGAGTAAAGGTTATCACAGAAGTTTTTAAATAAAAATGTCAAACAATACAATAGTTACTGGGTAGTTTTCCTTTGGAGTGAGTTGTTACACCTGTCAAAGGTTTGCCCATGGCATAAGGCTAGTGTCATAATGTTTTAGAATTGATGTTTATTCCATGCGGTGTTTGGCAGAACCAATCTCACTGAAGACGGGTGGCTGTTCTCCAGAATGAAGACTGCATCCACCTTAGGAAGAAGGAAATACTTTCAGTCTGTATTCAACGGTTATTCGTGCAGAAACAAATGTTAATTAAAAGCAGCCAGAACCCTGCAGAGCTACTAGGAGTGTGTTGTTACAGTCCCTATGAAGAATCAGCACATCCCCACATCCTTGAGGAGCCTGGTTGTTTAGTGACTACAACCCCTCCCATCCAACCACACCCGAGTACCCCAGCCGTACGTTCTGCCTCGGCTGTTAGCTCTGTGTAGGTCTGGCTTTTCCATTCATATGCTTCCCCAACGGCAACCTCCCATGGTACAATATATACAGGCAAGAGACTTTATAGGTTGACCACAAAATCAGGTGTTGCGTAAAAATGGTTGAGACAGAATGTACTTTCATCATCTAGTCAAATTGTTGTACAATACTCCTTTGCCTACTGAACAACAATGTGAATATACCTTATCATGCTGTCTCTCTTATCTACTGACCCATTCCAGTGTAACGCAGGTTATATAAAATGTAAACTATTCTCATTTGTTATCATCCATCAACACAGAACAACCTAACAATATGTCTACATTCTCAATTACTGATTATGTTAGGATGAATGCAGTTTACTTTGTTTTATCCAACAGTTTTAATGCCAGCTTCATAAAATATTCAAAGCAAAATAATCTATTTAAAATCTGTATCCATAGTCCGCTGACCTCCTGCAGCTGGTCTCAATCAGAATCAGAAATCAAAATCAGAAATAGTTTGACTGACTGCAGGCTATTGCCATATATCTCACTACAGTAGATGAATGTAGTGATGACCTTGAAAAACTGTTTTTTTAATACATGTTGCATTACATATCAATGGATTAGTTTTGGACTTTTTTTTTTTAACCCTCAATCGTTCAGGTCCTCCATGAATAAAAAGCAGGGACTGGCCACTGAGTCCTAAGTTACTGTTTAGCACATCATGCTCAGTAACATTACAATGACTTGCTGGTGTTAACTATATACCTGGCTCAGTTGTTAACACTAATGATCTGGTCGAAATGGTTAAACATATGATTACATTGCAGCTGAGTTAACGAACTATAACGTTACTTTCACACAGAGCACTTAATCCCGCTAGCTAACGTTACTAGCTAACGTATAGCGCTACTAACGTTACACTAACGTATAGCGCTAGCTAACGAAGCGCTAGCTAGCTAGAGTTAACAGCAAGTAAATATCGTTCGGTTGAGCAAGCTAAAGCAATACGTTATGAGTTGCAGATGTATATATTATAAATGCTATCACAGTAGTAAAACCGTATGAAAAAGTTGAATAAAGACGTTTTTTACTTTACCTGTGATGCGAGCCTGGCTAGAAGCTCCGGTCGGTTAGCCATTTTTCACCTGTGACGCATGCGCATTAATGTAATCGAGGTTTGATTACCCTGGCCTGGGACTGCAGTGACGTCATTTCAACTGTTTTTTTACTCGTACCCGTAAACTTGAATTCGTGTTCCAACTCAAGATTCGTAGTCTAGAAATAGAGTTGTACTCATGAATTTTACAGTCATAGCTTTTAGAGTCACACTCACATAAAACACACATGTATGAAACCTAATTTGCATGCCTATGTAATTTACGCACAATGTATAAAAATACGAATAGAATTTAAAAATACGAATATGAATACATAAAGTTACGCATACATCTTTTTGATAGTGTTCTTACTCCATAGAAAATGACCATATATTCCTTTAGATTCAGAAAAGTATGCATTTGTATGTGAACTAGATCGTGTACAGTGAACTGTTGAAATCAGTTTCATTTCAAGTTATTTCACCATTACATTATTTCAATGAAACTATCACTGTAGTCAGTAATACTGTAGCCCTCCCACAACCTACGTATGTGATGATTTCAAATATGTCACAGACACTCCATCTTAAAGACACTGAGGGCTGTGACTGGTCTAAAAGGCTGAGTGTGACAGTCCCTGAGGAGCACAACGCTAAAATGCCACTGTGGTAGTCCATTTAGAGCTACTCTCCCACTAGAGAGCTATTGGGTCTTAGCAGCCCTAATGGTGTTCACTGTTCCAGCCTCTTAATCTAACCCTGGCCTTCCACAACTCCGCTCTCAGCTACTTACTACCACACCCCCCCCC
>NC_045741.1:17510442-17515587 GCF_008692095.1 Etheostoma spectabile | reverse complement strand
CCGGCTGGGGAAAAGGGGACGTGAAAGCGACAGTGTCTCAGAGTCAATTACAGGTCCAAGGCAGTCCCTGAAGAGCCAACAACCGTGTTTGTGACAAAATGGCTTGTCCTCATTTCTTCATAAAGATGCAATTTGCAAGAGCAAGGAGAGGCTTTTTCAGGTGGAGTGCAGAGTGCATCTCCTCGGAGCAGAGGATCATGGACTCCCAGTAGACGATGCTGTTAGCCCAAATGAATAAATGATGAAATGGGCTGGCACATTGTGCTTTAATGTAAAAGTTCAGTGCAGCACAGTGAATTTAGACTGCGTGACGTGTCACAGGTTGAAAGTGCGCTGGATCTACAGTTACGCTCGGGGCATTTCATGATTTCAGTGGGCAGGCCACAACTCAACTGAGTGCAGTGTTGAGAAAGATTTTGACGGAATGAGGCAGAGAATAACAGACTGAACTGAGCAGCAGAGCAAAGAGAAGTCACCTTAGAATAGAACAGCCAAAACCCAGCAATCAAGAATACAAATTTTGCTTTGTTGAATTACTTATTTGATTACTTAATTAATTCCTGAACTAATAATGTCATTGTTGCCGTTGTAATTTAAGTTGGAGAACAGGCTTCTCTGCTCAGTTAGCACAAACAATAACCTTAATGTGTGTTTTATTGTAGATGTGCTCCTAAATCTCATATTAGATTTCCTTATGTTATCAAAGTCCTTGTCCCTGTCACTGTTTTTCTCATACAGGTGTGATTTGACTCTTTGTTAACTCTTTGCTGATTAGCTTTGGCTACAAAAAGCAAAAATATTGCTGTGTACTGCAATGTAACAAAACAGTGAAAGTTTTCAGGTAATGGTCAATAGCAGTACTTTGTGATTAAACTGTTGAACACAAAGCAGTGGTGCAGTTATCTTTGACATCACTAAAATATGTTCTTGGGATGCAACTGATTGTTTTTGTTCTGTTAATTCATCTGTACAAATTATTGTTAAAGCTATCTCTGACATTTAAAAGTGTTGGGGTAGTAGTTACTGTACTTGGGTAGTAGTTACTTAAATTGATCAGATATCATTTATTGCAATGTTTCATCCAAGGAACTGCAAGTTGTCCTGAATAACAAGATTCCCTGTTATGTCTTCCTAATCAGTCACTGTTTTTACACTTTTCTTTAACTTTTCCCTGCGGATAGTCAACATTTCAGTGGATGTGGTTAGAAAGTCATTGGGCTGAATCTGGATCATAAGAAATTCTGGACTGGGTACCAAAGCATGAAAAGCTTTTCCCTTTCTCCAGCAGCTATGGTTGGGGCACCCTTGAGCAAAGTGCTTAAGTCTCCCTGTGGATTGACATGGTGGTGACTGTTTATTCTACAAAATCCCCTAAAAATGAAAATCTGGGTGAACCCTCTTTTTCCCTCCAACTGTTTTGTGAGGCCTCTCAATTAAATAGGAACTCTCCTTCTGACTCCAGCCGCAGACATATCAATATCATCTTGTCTTTTGTCTTAGCAGTGTTTTGACCGTTCCACTCCTCACTCTACATTTGATTTCGATCAGCTTAATGGTTAAAGTGTAGATTTAAATGAAAGACAGACGCCGTTTGTGTTCACTTTCAATGACCTGAATATATTTCATATTTAATCAGTGTGTTACTGCCTGGCACAATGATGAGTTAAGGGTTTACATGCTTAACTCAGGAGTGACAGCACGCCAACATTATCAGACAGTAAAGGTTGTATTTTCTGTCAATAGTATTTGAGCACTGACTTTCTAAAGAATTTTTATAACTATAGTTAATGAAAAGGTAACTAGGGTAAGCTGTCAGAATCTTAAAGATTAAATCAATTGGTTGCTTCTAAATAACATCTTAAATGACTGTAAGGTTATACCCTGAATGGGAACAGAAGTAATTCTATGCTGCTGCTCAGTGGGATGGCTGTGAATGCCAACAAACATGGTGATTTGCATGTGACATTTACAACATACCGTGAATAATTTGTCGTTCCAAAGCTATTTTTCTCAAAAATCACAATTCAATCCATCAGTTTTGGAGTTATCTACGTTTGCCCACTTAAATTCATTTACCATGAAGGTAAGACGTCAATTTCTTTGAGCCCATAATGGCAGTTTATTGAATTACCTGATTAAATGAAGACTGAATGAACCGAGGGCAGAAGGCAATGCTTTCCACCTTTGAGAGATGAGTTTAGAACTAGCATGAATCACATTGCAGGTTCCAGCAAATGCAATTTATTTTTCTTTCTTTGTGCACAAGAACAACTTCAATGCAGCGTATAAAAGTATGAATTCCAGTTAAACTACAGTGCAACAATGACAATAGAAACAATTCATTGCACAATGGAATATGATTTCTTCCAGAAGATGTCATGCTAATGCATTTGGCAACCCAGGAAGTTGCTCCATTTTTTATATATTTGAAAGGACAAACCCCTTTAAAACTCTGTTTTCTTTTGTGATTTATATCCTCTATAATGATTCCAAAAAATGTGTTTAATCGTTATGTGGCAGTAAGCTAACAGTGTTTCAGCTGCCAGAGAGAGTGTTTATTTTCACAAGTCTCAGAGAAGCATAAACACAGAGGGCTGAGTTTGGGGGTGGCCATTTTCATGCCAAGTCTGCAGAGTTTTGAAAGCGGCACCAACCCTGTGTTCTTGTGCAACCAGACAAGGTATTCCCTTTCATCCGGCAAGGATTCACCCCATTTCATGTCAACAAGGCCCTTTAAGCTCGGAAACTAGGTGGAAAAGGGAAAAAAGATCTACGGAAATCCCCGTGACTTGTAGCTGACAGACAAACGTCTTCCTCTAGACAAGAAAAAATTAGACTTGTGTTGCAAAAACAAATCATCTGAATGCGTTTTAGAAACTTGTCCTGGCACGTTACTACCTTTCTGACGTTTTTTTTATCTGAACCCTCATGAGAAATCACTGCGTATCGTCTCACTCAGCCCTGAATCACTGTTTAATGGTGCATGATTAAGTCAGAATAGCAAAAAGTCTAACAGTGCAGAGCTGTTGATGGGTTGAGGCATTCCTCACCATGACACGTAAGCCAAGTGATGCCACAGCCGGATGCAGGTGTTGTCTGCTTGTGTCTCGGTCAGACCTGACTAAGCCAGGACAGAGGCCCTGCCACTCGGCCGTTCATCCACCACCCCTCCTTGTTCCTCCCCCTTTAGCCTTAAATGCCTGGGTTATCTGGTTCAATCAATCACCTGTGCAAAGAGCAATGGCTGTGTGTAAAGGGAGGCCAGTGAGGCGGAGGGCAGGGACAGAGAGAGAGAGAGAGAGAGAGAGAGAGAGAGAGAGAGAGAGAGAGAGAGAGAGAGAGAGAGAGAGAGAGAGAGAGAGAGAGAGAGAGTGCTGTGAGGTGGGTGTCAGGGACAGGTGGCCAGGGTCAGTATCTCTCTCACCTTGGCAGCTCTTCTCCAAGTCCTCTTGACAGGCTTACATGCATCCACCCACCTGCACAAGAGGGACCGAGGGCACACACACTCACACAGAGTAGGTGTCTCTCCCACACACTCGCACACACATGGGCACATGCACGCTCACAAACAGCACAAGCAGCGTGAACGGCTTCGGGGTATTGGCGCTCCCTAGGGGAACACTTGAAACTATGCTAATGCTTGCCAGTTCATCAATTTAGTCCAGGACAACACACTTCCCGGACTGCCAGGGCATGCATATTTCTCAAGGTTAAAAAGTTATCAGATGGCCACTTCTGTGTGAATGAATCTCCATATAATGAAAGGGAAATCAATAGCTGTAGCCAATAATGCGGCAGATGGAGTTAAATGCATCAGATGCACCCAATCGTTTGTAATGCAATGTCTGTTTTCTAGTTGCCCTGTGACAATCGCAGCAGGCTATACAGACTATACAGTTCTGTAAACGTTAATGATGTTGACCAAAAGCCATTAACTTGCCAGAACCAGAAAAGCGCACTCAAAAGAGAGCAGATCTCTGCCAGTTGTGTCTCCTTCCCTTCTCCCAAACAAAGCGTGAAATGTTACTCAGTCCCTCCCAGTAGAGCCCTGCGCAAGACGCTTTTTTAAATCCCGCACCCAAAAACATTCTGACCATGCATACATGTGTGGCCCCGCACAACAGAGTTTATCAGTAGCGTTTTTATTTGCCTACTTTTCTTCTGCTGATACAGACAACCACTCAGAGCGGGACTGAACAGGCAGCCAACAAGACCTGCTTTAATCTCCTTTTCAACAAAATTTGTTGACTCCATCATAACATACCGGCCGGTAAAGAGGAGTGAAAAAAATACATCCATGGTAAAGATATCAATGACGGTATAAAATTAGGGCTGTACGATTAATCTAATGGCAATGTCCCTCTGTGCGATTACATAACCGCAGAAATTGTGCGAGTCGAGTAAACAAAAAGGTGTCTCGTGTGCGTGACACTGTGTGTGTAACGACTGTGCCTATTATTAAGAGATGACCTTTAACTTTTCTCTCACAAAGCAGCTCACCAGCGGTTAGTGGTGGGCGGATCAATCCAAATATTGATAATATCGATACCAACATTGGTATTGATATTGATCCATACTAGTGTAATCAGATCGATACTTTAGTTTCTCTCCAGTATGCACCGCTGCGGTTTCATCAAAGAGGCGGTCTGGCTGTCTGTGTCTGTGTAAGGGCCACTGCTGTCACACATGCTGTCACAGCGCATACACCCATCTTGAATGTCATCGTTTATAGGAGCATACAAAATGTATTAATTTAATAAGAATTTGTATTTTTTATTATTTGATTTTCAGTAATATTAAGTTATTAAAAAATATGACACACTTTTGTTAATGTATCTAGTCATATGCTAGTTTAACTTTGCATGTTTAAGTTAAAAAATACACATTTCAAAATTTTAGTAACTTATTTTCAGAATTTTCCTTGATGATCAAATAAACTCATGACATCATTATATCGCAATTGCAGCATTGTAAATCACAATCGTAATGCAACTTTTTCTCCAAAATCGTGAAGCCCTATATCAAATAGCCATTTTTGAAAAAGAAATTGTGAAAAAGCAGAGCCACGAGAGGTCCTTGAGCATAAAGCCATTTGAGATTTGGCAGGCAGGCAGGCAGACAGACAGACAGACAGACAGACAGACA
>NC_045741.1:17509735-17510432 GCF_008692095.1 Etheostoma spectabile | reverse complement strand
CAGACAGACAGACAGACAGACAGACAGACAGACAGACACACACATCTCAGGTTGCTGTGCTGTGGTCATAAGTTAGACATGTCCAAACAGTCAGGAATGATGGATTATTTTGGCATATAAGTGGCTAAAACAACCTAACGTCAGCCACACTACGACTGATCACTGACTGCAGAATGAGATAGGCAATTAGACCAGGAAAGAGGGAGGGGTTTTGCAAATAAGAATGAGAATGACTTAAAAATAAAACACGAGGGAAACAGAAAACAGAGCATTGAGAAATTGTGGGATTAGGTAGGAGGAGATAGTGAAGGAGAGAAGGAGTGTTGGAGGGTAGGTGGTAGTATTAAGAAATCTCATGCATTTGTAATTTCCATTTCTTTATACAGATTTGTGTCTTTTTTGCCTCGGAAGAACCTCATGAATATGGATGATTCTGTCAATGTGATGGTACTGTTCCTTTAGGATAACCAAATAAACACTTTTTTCCCCTGGTTCACCTGCCCAAACATGGCTATTTTTCTCTGCAGCCCTCTGCGCTTGTTCAGTTGCTTTCGAAACTGTGGATTTTGTGAAACAGCAAGCATGTTGCAGTTTCCCCTCATTTATATGTTGGCATTGTAACATGTAAATGAGGATTGTGGGAAGTGGAACTGATGGGATGACTTCCCATATGTGTATCTACTTAGACACACACACA
>NC_045741.1:17508323-17509725 GCF_008692095.1 Etheostoma spectabile | reverse complement strand
ACACACACCCGCACACACGTACGCACGCACACGCACACATACACACACACACACACACACACACACACATTAACTGCAAAGATATGGGAACTTGATTTGATAATTATTAACTATTTATTTGATAACTATTGGCATGGGATTCTTTATTAATTATTTTAATGGTGTGAGCAGTTAAACACTATTTTACTTTACCTTACTATGTACCCTAAGCCTACATATGTGTATGAATAATTTAAATCACCCCCAAGCCCATCCCAATAACATGCCAATGCTATAAGCTTCCCAATCAGCATACTTGTGATCTTAAATTGCAGTGATCAGAGACTTTTTGTGTAAATTCTGTCATTTTGCCGTCCAACACAAGACACAGTTGTTTTCATCACTTCAGCCCTGTGATAGTGGATTTAGACTCTGGAATGATGTTGATAAGTATAGTCTAAGTAGGGGAAAAAGAAAGGCAGAAGAAGAAAAAGAAAGACATTGGAACTTATAGCCAGAGAACGTCCCCTTGTTTCGATGCTACTTAAAAATAATGAGCGGCAAACTAGATGCATAATTTACAGTGTAGTTTCAGCATGATACAATATGTCAACCTATGAATAATCTTTATTTCTCTTTTTTTCTGTGAAAAAGGAGAACAAAGAAGAAGCAAGACGAGGGAAGTGTTGATTTTCAAGCAAGGAGCCACAAAATAAAAGCTGGCATTAGTCAGATGATTTGTGCATGATTGACAAGAACTGAGCAGAGTAGGCATTACCATTTGTCCCTGCTAACACACAGCAGGGTAATCCCCAGAGTGTTTCAGCCTGTGGTTTACCACGAAGAAGACACAAGAAGTAGACTCATCTGGCTTCCTGTAGTCTTAGCTCAAAGCCCTTAACCCTCAACATAGGTATAGGTTCAGCCCCAAGGCACGTCTCCTCACGATAGCGACCCCATGCTCCTCTGCCACAATGAAAAGACTATAATGTAGCAAGGAATAGCTGCTGTCATAACAGGATGGCTTTTAAATTGTTTTGTAACCAAAGGTGAAGAGGTGGGCAGAGAACAACAATGGAGCATCTCCTTTTCCTTTCTGTAAATTTAAATTGTCTTCCAAAATCAGCCTACCTTAACTGAATGGGAGGTATTGCAGGGCTTGTGTTAAATTTCAAATTTCAGGTAAGGGAAATATCTTGAGAGGTACAGCGTACACCACAGAGAATCCAAGTTTTCTTCTTTTTGTGAAAGAAGGTAGCACAGATGAAAGATTAGGCCAAACCAGGCAGACGCTGTTGGCAAGCACACACAGTGGCCGGTGGCCCGGGGGAAATACCAGATGTGTCCAATTTATCACAAAGACAGGTGAGAGGTGGGAGACGGGTCCCTTTGTGTCTCTTCCTGCGTGTGTGTGTGTGTGTGT
>NC_045741.1:17507795-17508313 GCF_008692095.1 Etheostoma spectabile | reverse complement strand
GTGTGTGTGTGTGTGTGTATATGAGTGTGAGAGAGAAGAAACCGGAATTTAAAAACTGGGATAAAACTCCCACTGAAAAATTACAATTGGAATTCTGTAAAATTATTCCAGCAGTGTTGTTCACATGTCCACTCTCTGGACCAGCTGGCTCGGAGGTACACAGAGCTAAACACAGTCAGTAGTAGACAGACAGGTAGACAGAGAGACAGGTACACTAAGCCTCAGAGCCGCCACAGACACAATCCTGTCTTCAATCAAAAGATTTGAAACTAAATTAAAAGACGAATATAAAGAGCAAAATGAAAAAAAAATACAACACAAGCTCCTCTGTTATCAATCCCTGAACAGAGATATCCAGTTAGCTGAATATCTCAAAACAAAAAATCCAAAAGAAATAGTAGTTTTAACAAAATCCAGAGTCAGTGAACAATTTAAAAGTATGGAGACAAAGAGAGGAACGTGTCTGTACACACTGCCACCAGGATGTTGAAACAGAATTACATTTCCTATGTACATGT
>NC_045741.1:17506101-17507785 GCF_008692095.1 Etheostoma spectabile | reverse complement strand
AAGACTTAAGAACCAAATATTTCCAAAAAAATGAAAAACATATACCAGGCTTCACTACTTACACTGAGGACAAAAAGATTACTTTTTTATTAGGAGAAGATAAAAGCACAGCACGGCTAGCAGATATATATGTCTTCTCCTGCCACAATATCAGGCTAAATAAACAGAGAATTTTATATAGTAGCATTTTTATTTTTCTATTCTTTTTTTAACGTTTCAAAGTACCCTTTGAGGGACATGCACATAATTTGTTTAGTGTCTACAATTATATTATAAGTATCCTGTTTAACTGTATTATTATATCAGATGTATTTATTCCTTGTTGCTGTTTCCCCAAACAACAACACGTGTGTTTGTTCTTATGGTTTGGCAACACAGATGTATTTTTTGTCATGCCAATAAAGCAACATGAAATTGAAATTGAGAGAAAGACAAACAGAGTTTGGACTTGGATAGATGAAATGTTTGATTCAATTAATGATTCAAGATGTTGTAATATTTTTGGCCAAATCACCTAAAACACTAGTGATGCAACCTACTGTAAATGCTTGCTGTTCTACAAACACTCTGATTCAGGTAGGACTTCCCCAGACTAAATCCTCGAACATACAACAAATTATCCTTTTTAAGTTATGGCTGCTTGTTTGTATTATACAGAGCCAATTCTGGGTAGCTATGAACAGCAACAGCAGCCACCATGAATGAACAAATAAAAAAAGAAATTAGTGGCATCTAAATAAACTGACAGAACAAACAAAGACACAAAACCGATGATTTTTTTTCTGCTTCTTATGAATGTAAAAACAAAAACTGATCTTGATCCTTATTCAAAACCCTGACATTGCGAATTCTATGCCAAGGAATGTGACAGAATGGGATCCTACACCAATTAGCCCCCTGTCGGGCTGCACAATTCAAGTGTGCACAGTCAGCAAACAGCCCCTGCCCATAAGGCTTAAGCTTCTATGTTTGGGCGTTGCCTCCACATCAGGTAGGTTCACACACATTGCTAACATGAAATCCCGGTGTAATCAGGCTGTTCCCAATGAGAAAAATGGCTTCAAATGGACCCACACCTGTGTAGTTGATTGTACCCTAAAGCAAGGATTAAAAACCTCTGAATTCCTTGGATGTCTCAAGTCAGCTTTCAGCGAGCTGTCAGTGTCACTCCCATGTGATGTAAAGATTGCCCCACTTTGACAGCTGTCCAAGTAATTAGTAGTTGCACACTTTATTTATTTTTTTCAGGCATCATGCTTATCCAAAGTGACATGTAAGAATATAAAAGGAGATAATGCTTGAATCTCTGGATTTGCTAAATTATAAGAAGTCTATAGTAAAGACTGCAGGCAGAATCTGATTGACAACAACATACAGCAACACCCATGATCTTACAGCACCACCACTCAAGCAATGGGTGTCATTTTGTATGGATAATGTAAGGGTCTCCAGCGCTTCCGTAAGAGGTGACTGCTACACTCAATTTAGGAAGACTAAATTTGGTCAATCAGCGATTTCATTTCTTTGCTATAGTAGAAAAGTGGAACGTAATTCCACTTCACATTAGAGATTGTGTAAGTCTCAGCAGTTTTAAAATGTCCTTAAAGGTCCAATGGCATGAATATTTCACTTTATGAGTTTTTTTTTACGTTAATATGTGTTCCCCCAGCCTGCCTATGGTCCC
>NC_045741.1:17506006-17506091 GCF_008692095.1 Etheostoma spectabile | reverse complement strand
TAGAAATGGTGATAGGTGTAAACCGAGCCCTGAGTATCCTGCTCTGAGAAAATGAAAGCTCAGATGGGCCGATCTGGAATCTTGC
>NC_045741.1:17505294-17505996 GCF_008692095.1 Etheostoma spectabile | reverse complement strand
GTCATAAGGGGCAAGGTTACCTCCCCTTTCTCTGCTTTGCCCGCCCATAGAATTTGTCCCACCCATGAGAGAGAGGCATCATGGATTTCAAACGAGCAAAGTGGCAGTTGGTCAAGTCCACACACCCTGCCTCCACCTTGCCGCCTCTCTCTCCTCCTCAAAAGCTACAGACTCAGAAATGGAACATACTAAGGAAAGCTCATTGTTGGCCATGGTCTCATAATTATGTCACGGGACCTTTAAAGACTTGGCTGACAGCAAATCCACTTTGTAATCACTGATCTTATTATAACATGGAATGTATATTTTATAAACTGGTTTATATGTTATGTAATGATTGTTATAGGTTATTGTTGATCTATTTGTTTTGATAGTATTGTTTGTATTGTCCATATTGTGTATATTGTCATTTCATCTCCCTTGACCAGGGACCACAGATGTAAATTAGCTGGATAGCTAACTCCGGCAGAGGCTTGAACTGTGCATGGTCCCTGATAAATAAACTAATAAATAAACAAGTTTAACTTCTGCGACTGCAATCACAAATCTTCCACAATTAAATGTTTAATTAATATTAAAAGTAGCAATTTAACTTTGACACGCAAAGTGAATTTCAGTAGAATTTGATAAGGATATTAGTATCTACATATGTAAATGTGCTGTATTTATATACGCTTTTCTAGTCTTAACAACTACTCAAAG
>NC_045741.1:17505211-17505284 GCF_008692095.1 Etheostoma spectabile | reverse complement strand
ATCATACAGGATACATTCACCATTCACACACGTTTATACACTGGGGCCGAGGCTGCCGTACAAGGTGCCACCT
>NC_045741.1:17502589-17505201 GCF_008692095.1 Etheostoma spectabile | reverse complement strand
TAAACACTCACACACATTCACACTCCGATGCGCAGCAACGGGGGCAACTCTGGGTTCAGTGTCTTGCCCAAGGACACTTCGACATGTGACTGCAGGGCCAGAGATTGAACCCCCAACCTTCCGATTGGCAGGCAACCGATCTACCACAGAGCCATAGCCGCCCCTTGTGACTATATCTTTGCATATTTCTATTGTTAATAAATTATACTATACATATACTATAACATATACTTATGTCAAAGTTTTCACAATGAATGCAACAAGTTTTGATCTTTCTTTAGAATTCAAATTATACACAATAGAAAGAATAAAGAAGTTAGGTTGCAACTTTAAACAATTCCTAAAATGATTTAATATTCCATGATAAATAAAACAACCTCAATCTTTTTTGAAGACCACAGTTTATTATTCTTCCCAACCTGTGTACTTGCAGGGCAAGTGTTGCCTCAACATCATTTAGACATGCTAATTACAGAGTGCAACAACAATTATGGCCGGTTTCTTTTCTCACACCTGGCAGAGCTGTCAAGAGTTCTCTGTATCATGGATCTGGATTGGTTTGCCACTTCATAATATATGTTTAAGTTGGCACTGCGCCAAGCATTTGGGGAGGAGGGGGGAGGGGGGGTTGTCAGTGTTTGCTTAAAAAGAAAAATGACAGTTTTCAACAAAGCTTAAGGTTTTTTCACTCAGGGATCCAGTCTGGGAAATGGATGCCTGCATGGTCTCAGTTTACCTGTAAAGAGTCTGGCACGACAAGGAGGATGCCGTGCAGTGGCGGTGTTCAGGTCAAGTCTCACATTAAAAGTTGTATATTTCACCTTTAACACATCAAATTGTTACAGGAAAGATATTTTATTATAATTAATTGAATTAGTCAATGTGATCAATGCGATGCAATAAAGGTCCCTTGTTACATTTTACATAAATATTTATACTTTCATGTGTAGAATTTTTAGTATTGTGGTACAAAACTGATTTTTGGATATGAAATACAGGAATGCAGGATTAACCTCAGCTCATGGGTCATAAATTGATTGGCAACCTGACAGCTGATCCTGGAGATTAATAATCCAGCACAGTGGGATTTACAGATAGATACAGGCCTTCCTGCAAGACAGACAAAATGGCTCTCCACGGAAGCTTTGCATTCAGATCAGGTTCTGGTGGGGCCAAGTCTGTCAATTGGCAAGACAACAAAATCTGGTTTGGTCCTTCTTTAATCTTTAGCCCTATTCAAAGAGTTGTATAAAATCTGAGATCATGCTGCCATGCCTTTTTTATTTTTCAATCAAATGAATGGAGGAAAACAACAACAATGGGAGTTCTCCAAAGCAACATTGAACATCATTAAGCCTATGAAAACTTGAACCATCCCTAAATCCATATCAATGGAGCATTTTGAAGTGCTGCACTTAGCATGCAGGCACTGATAGATTGCTGTACAAGAATATGATAATCAGCCCGGGTGTAGTCACTCTTTTAGGGTCTTTCCACCCATGAAAGACTGCACCAAGGTCCCAATCAAGGTTCATTTTTCATATTCATATTATCATTGATTAGAAACAAACACTGTACAATATTTTATATTTTCATCAAACATTTCTACAATATGGCAAAGTGGTTATATGATTTTCAATGCAAGGCAGCTAAAGTTTAAGGTAAGGATTGTGGTAGTTAAAAAAAGACGAAAGAAAGAAAAAAAAACTTGGTCTTCATACTCCGATCTCTGATGGAAAAAACAGAAAGCATGAAGAGAGTATAATTCCTGGATATATACTGTTTTACACCATTATATATCAGAGAAGAGAAGCTTGTGACCGGTAGCTTTTCAGTTAAATCTATAGACAGGCACGATAAATATGAATGGAGAAGTAGCATTTGCCCCTTCCGCGTCACAACCACTGTGCTATCCTTTTGTTGTGCACTTTTAGTTTCCATCAAAGCTTCTTAGCGGACAAAAGATTAAGCAGTTTGGTGGATATTATTCTGTATTATTTATATTTGATAGCAGATAGATCCTGATGGAAATTGTTGACTGTGTGGTTTGTGGGATATCCTGAGTAACCACAGTATTGTTCCTGGTAAGACCCATTGCTGTTGAGTTGATCAAATATATTATTTTAATGCTTTAAACACCAAAAACAGAATGTCATTCATTCCCCTCTGTGCTGCAGTGGCATACGTCTCAGCGGCCATATATCTCAGCTTATAGCAACTGAAAGTATCAACATGGCTTGTAATGATTGCCAACATTTCTCAAAATATCTTCTGAAAGAATACTCAAGATCTTGTTCCAATTCTCTGTTACATGTGTAGGTGGAGAGAGCAAGGAAGAAAAGAAAAAGTAAGTCTTACTTCTTACTCCAAACACACCATGTCATGTTGCTACATTGCATTCTGGTCTCCGGAAGCTACTGTGAGTGCATAAACTGGCATTGGTGAAACATAATAACTCTCAAAAGAAGCTCACAGCTTTTTAGAGGCTAATATGCATTAGCGCCATGTGTTAGATACTGACACTTGTTGTTGATGTTAAGGGTAGTATTTCATTATAACCCTTGTGCTGTCCTTGGGTCAAACTGACCTGTTTCAAAGTGTTTTATATCAGA
>NC_045741.1:17501263-17502579 GCF_008692095.1 Etheostoma spectabile | reverse complement strand
TTTCTTTCAACCAAATTGCCCAAAAATAACATGGATAATTCCATAAAACATTCTTCAGGTAAAATTAATGATTAGTTTCACTGAATTTTTTGGGTGTTTTATTTAATCTTATAGCATTTGATTTTTTTTTTTAATGGTTTCAAAAGAAGTTTCCGGACTAAACTTTGACATATACCCATCTGTGATCCACTCAACATCCTCTGATCTTAACTATCAGTCAAAAATAATTCATAATTTCTGCCTTTTAAACTAAAAATGTATGTATAATTTGATATAAATGAGGTTTGTTGACCATGAATTCCGAGAATAAGTGTAAAACCTATTATTAAACCAGCTCAGGTTTAAAAAAAAGTGCCAAATAAATCAGAAAAAGCGACAAAAACATTGGAAAACCACAAAAAAAAAAATGTATTTTCAATTTTGACCTGGATGGACAAGTTCATGGTTAACAGGAAGAAAACACAAGGGTTAATGATTGTCGTTCTTGGGTTGAAAACTTCTTGGTTTATAGGTTATGTGTGTTACACTTAACAAAATGATGGAATGTGAACACCCCCTTTGGTGGAATCTAAATGCCTAAATGCCATAGTGGGAATTGTTTCTTGATAATAAAATATTCTTAGTCAGTTAGTCAGTCAACACCACAAGCACCATGTATCACACCCAATCAGGTAAAGCAGTTTTATTACTATCAGTGATTGACATTAATACAAACAATACAGAGTTCAAGTCCAAAACAGATTAAAGCAAGCATCTTGCTTCCAACCTTCCTGTTACTAATTTAATATGCCTTTTATCATGTTATCATTGCAAAATCTCACTTGGCTTTAATGTTGCTTGTTCTTTGTGCTGTCTGCAAACAGGGTACATCTGACAAATAATTGTCTGCATACCATGATCATGAATTCATTAAAACCATCTATAAAGCCACACATAAACCATCAGAAAAAGCCATTTGTCATTACTTTAGTAATCATTTCATCTGCATGCTTTCCACTCAAAACAGACACAAACACACACATTCAGGTTGTTCTCATGAAACCAAAGACAGCCATGTGTTGTGGTTTGGGGTTTTGGCTTTGGGTTCTTTTCCTCCTTTTTTGGTTTTGTTATCCTGTCTAGTGTTTTTGCCTTGTTTTCTCCCCGGTTGTGTTGTTGGCCCTGTCTTGTGTTCCCCCGAGTGTCTGTATGTTCTGTTTCCTGCTTTATTTTGAAGTCGGGTTTTTGTCACGTCCTGTCTTTAGTTTTGCTTCCTGTGTCTTCCCGCTCTTGGGATTACCTGATGTTTTCCACCTGCTTCCCTGCCCTCTTGTCAC
>NC_045741.1:17495642-17501253 GCF_008692095.1 Etheostoma spectabile | reverse complement strand
TTACCTCATTACCTTGTGTATTTAATGTCTGTGCTTCCCTCGTCTCTAGTCAGATCGTTTTGTCTGTCTTGTGTCCGTGTTCCCTGCCGTGCCTCTTCCTGACGAAGTTTTCAAAGTTTATTCCTTTTCCTACGACTCGTCTCTCTCCGGGAGTTTTCTCTGCTTTTGTTTTTTGTCTCGCCTTTTTTTCCTGCTCCCTTTTTGGATTTTTTGAGTTTTGGGGGTTTTGTTTTTTGATGTTTGGATTTGGAGTCTTCATTTTTTTGCTCCTTGTGTTCACCTTGGACTGTTTTATGATATACCCTGCTACTTATGGACTTTTCCTCAATAAATCCTTGAGAACTTGCTCCCACCTGCCTTCCTCATTTCTGCTTTTGGGTCGTCATTCCTCCCCGTTGCAACACCATGCATACTCATACCACACTTTTAAGACCAGTATGATGAATTGCTGTATCATCAGTCTTCTTACACTAACCCCTTCGGCATGAGTCAAGGTTTGCCATGAAGAAAAATCAGCATAAGGCTGCAGACAGTGGAAATTGCATGTTGATAATGAAACATTCTCAATCTCACGTCAACCCCAGATTGCCAATTGATTAAAACATTCATCTCATCTGAATTTAATTTTGGGTTCCATTCCACAAAATGAACACTATGATACACTGCAAAGTTTATCATTTCAGCTTCACTAAAATGAACCCAGCTATTTTTTGTAAACATGGTTAACCACAAATGTTTTGCTTTCTGACATAAGATTGTCCCATCAAAAGAAAGAAACATTAAATTAAAGCCGTTTTGAAATGCCAAAACAAGACGATAGAATCTCACCATTCTCTGGGTTTGAGTTTTATTTCTTCCAAACTTGCTTTCTAACCAGAGCCCCATGCTTGTCTTTAGTTAGCTCCACAACAAAGAACCCATTGAACGTTGAAGCAAGAGAGGCAGAGACGTTAAAAACGTCAAAACTGCCAAATAGCTGTCAGTCAGCAAAACATTATCAGGTCAATAATACAGTGACAACATTGTTCAAACGTGTATGTTTTCTGGTCTCTCCTTGAGCACTGAACCCAGGTACATCAAGATGAAAAGGGCACTTGGCGCAGTTGTGTTTTTGCTTGGTCTTACATTACCAGAGAATGGTTTTCTTGCTATCTCTTCAATCATGGACTATTAGTGAAATGTCAAACCCATTGCAACTCTATTTTCCCATCTGTAATGATGTTTTACCTCCTGGAATTCAGCTTGACTTTGGAAAGTCACAGGAACTTGTCACACCTCCTTGCACCTGCCAGATCTCATTGTACATTCCTTTATTCTTGAGATGAATCATTTGGAGTATGTGCTATTTTGTTTGAGAGTAAATGAGATTGTGGGTTGAGAAAGCAAGACAATAAAAAAGGATATAAACCAAGGAGTGTAACCCAATGTCAAGACAATACTAAAGTATCACCTTGATAGTAACAACGCTCTTGTCTTTTTCTTTGTGTTGGTTTACTTTGTATTTGAATCTCACAAACTTTGATATTCGGCGATTAGAATGACATATGACAACTGCTTTTTTATTGTTCTGCTATTGTCTACCTTTACCTCAGAACAGACCAAAATAGGACAACAGTACTGTGGCTTACACTGTGGCGCCTGTATCTAATCCATCCTGCCAACTCTACCCCCAGGTCTGATGTGAATGATATTGGCACACTGGCCTCTAATCCATTCATGTACCCAAGCATGCATCCATCCATCTATCTACCCTTCAACACACCCATCTGTGAATCTACACTACAGTAAGCTGTTTTATCCATTTTCACAACAGACGATATCTTTTGTGTTTGTGGAGGTGGAGAGCAGCTTGGTCGGTACCCTGTCTTTGAACTGCTGTGCCCATGCAGGCTTATTCCATGGCAGTAAATGGCACTAGCTCACAGAAATATTGTCTGAATCATGCCATTGGAGTTGGGATGGCAGCTTTAGGCATGTCAGGCCTTCAGGCATCAGATTGGGTTATCCCAGACCCCCTTGTCAAAGGATTAGCTCACACTCTGATCATAGGGAACGCACAACTGTTCCTCCTCTTTTCTCTGCTGCCACTGCACACTAGCATTCCTTTGTACTTCTTTCATGCCCGGTGAAATTTTGCTAAATGAGTGGCAGCAGTCTTACTATATTCCCTGTTCCCCTACCCCTTCTTGCTCCCTACAGTTTCCGCCTCCCCCATTCCTGCCTTCTCTCTCTCTCTCTTTCTCCATCACTTCCTCCTCTCTTCTTGAGCCGTGTGTTGATGAGACTGAGCACTGTTTTTTTTTTTTTTCCTGAGGAAGGAATGGGGATTATGTTAAGCCCTAACTCGGGGAGACCAGCCTTATCTTGCCTGTAGCAGCTCCGTGCACCAGAGAAAAACAGGCTGGAAGAGAACACAGCTACAGGCCGGGGGAAGACAGTAGGGGAGAAGACAAAGATGGGTATGGCCAGTAATATAGAACACATCCATGATTTCTTACATTGTTGGCACATTTGGCCATCTACAGTCATGGTTTTCACCCCGCTTGTAGTACAATCGCTTTTCCAGTATTTGCATATAAACAAGAACATTATGTAATTTTTTCTTCTTCTTCTTCATTGCTCCAATCACGTACCAGATGTTATTTAGTCTTTAGTGGAATGGCAGTGTTCCCCAGGTGATTTAGACTCCATGTTGCCTTCCAAACTGCCCCTCATCAGGACACTCAATTGTGCTGGACACTGCTCCAATCCCTCCTTTTTAGCGAATCTTCAATTACGGCAGCATTATACACAATTATGGTGACTCTAATTAAAATCCCATCCCCTGATCCATTTCCTGAATGAAACCTCCACCCTCTACCCAAGATCTGAGACAATGGGCCATGTTACAGCAGGGAACAAGGCCCCACTGTAAGCATGCTGCGGGCCTATTCACCTGGCCTAATTGGCCTAACCCTATGGGGGACTGTGCTCCTGGGAAAGGCCCTGGCTAAGGGAGGCCCACATTTAACTCAAATTTCATTGCTAGTGCCGAGACAAGCATCTGCCCATTGATCAGTGAGAAAACAATGTCAGAAAGTGACGTCAACATTCAATTCCAGAAGGAAAATAGAATTTGTACAAGGGAGCTGGCACGACCTAAGACTGTTGTGTTTATGTACCCAAATATCTCAGTAGGTCAGTAACTACCAGGATCTAAGCCACACAAAAACCAAGAAATGTATGGAGACTTCAACTTGTTAAAATTAACAGATCACTCAGAGAGAGGCCCATGCAGACATTAGCTATGGATAGCATTACCCCTTTGTTTGTATTTGTTGTCCGCCTCTATTTACTTCAATGTCATCTAAAAGCTTTGCCAAGAAAGCCACAGCAACAGATTAGCTGGGACTTGTGGGGGCACCAGAGCTAACAGAAAGTAAGCCTCCATAAATCGGCCGACATTAAGATACCAACCAAGGACTTGGTCTTTCAAATACGCCAGAAAATCCAGTAGGCAAGAAAACCAAAATTGATGAGACTTTAAGCCCATGCATTGTGTCTCTCTAACGCATGACCTTATGGACTCTGTAATTCCTAGACACAACAATGCCATGGATTCTTAAAGCAAACAGACAACTGGTAAATGTTGTCTTTTTAATGCTTTGTATTGCTTTGCTGTTGTCTGGGTGTATTGCAACTCTGCAAAACTATTTTTCAGATTTGCAATGAGGAACAGAAAAGAGAGGGGATTCAAAATGGTATTGTTAAGATATAAATTGAGTTTTTGAAAAACTTATTTTCGAATCAATTACAGTTATGAGGTTGGAAGATTCTTCAACAGTACAGTGCAGTTTAAAATGTATAATGTATAAAATCTTACGTTGCATTACAGAACTAAAACTTTGTAAACTGCAATCTTGGAGTGACCTGAGTGGCCCTGGGGTTATTAGAAGGCCAGGATGGGGTATCAGAGGGGGGAGGTAAAGGGCAACAAAGCCTCTTTCTTCACTCTTCCTCCTGATCCTATCACTCCATTCCTTGGCTGGGGAGATGAAAGACTAGTCTGTAATTGGAGAGGAGGGAGCAAGTGGAAGTAATGAGAAAGTAAAAAAGGGGGGAATGGCATAGTGCTTGAGCAGTAGGTAGGGGAGAGTGAAAGGGAAAATACTTTTGATTTCCTCAAATTAAGTGAAGAACAACAGCCCAACCCGCTCCTCTATCAGGCCAGAGTTTGATTGACAATGTAGCAACGTGAGGCTCTCTGCTGTAATAAGTTGCCTTTGTCAGGAGAACTCAATGCTTTGTCTTCCTTGTTGGTGGGGCCCAGGGTCTAGGGATCAGCATTGACTTATTATGACTGGCTTTTGTCCTTCAGGAGCTGTGGGAGACTTGACTTGCCCTTTCGTCTGTCATCGGAATAGGGATCCCATACTGGGGCCGTTCACCAGGCATGGGAATGCTGGAATGATAGCCAAGAAAAAGGCAAAGGCATGAAGTCTCCTCTGGAGTAGTGATGTCTCCTCTGATACCATAACGTTTCCATTTTGTAATGTTGAATAGAATGCAATAGTGACTAGTTTTAGTAAACTTAAAACATCTTCATTTAATCAAAATCTACTGGACGATAGTTTGATTTAAAATGCCACTGTATATTGAAAACCTCATTTAATGGTCAGCCCAGCACGCCTGTATGTGCAAATGTATCATGCTACAGTTAAGGGAGGTTTGAAAGACCTCGTTGACACACCTACACATGTACATAGGCACATAATAACATATATAACATCCATAAATCTCTCTCTTTTTCTCTCTCACCATAACTCAACTGTATGACCTTGCAACCTTTGCAACCTCCCAAGCACCCCTAGAGTTAATCTTCTTTTTAGGGCCATTTCTTTTAAATGGAACCCAAAAAGAAAAGAAAAAAAGAAATTTGTGGAACATGCAGACATACCTGGTTAGGGATTTGAGTTATTGTCCTTAACTTTTAAATGGCTAAACAGGGGATTATAATGCCTGGAAGATTTACTCTTGTCTCCTACTGTAGTTTTTCAGCTGCTTTTCCATAAAGGGGAATGTCTTCCATTATCCAGTTGGAATTTTTAAGGTGGGACCCAGGCGCTTATCTCTGGCTCAAATCTGCAAAGCCGGGGTCTCCTTTCCTTCACCCTGCCTTCATGAACTAGGGCAATAAAAGAGCTGTTAACCCCATCCACCAATACCAAGTGCAACACCTAGCCACAGCTGGGGCCAAATATTTTAAATATTAAAGATTTGGTAACCCTTTAGATCATGCCCTGCACTGTACAGCGTTATTCTTTTCAATTTACAATTTCATTTTTAACGGTACCAACACACTATACTGGTGCATACAAGTAGGTGCAGGGGAAAAAGTGTGACGTTAGGAAATAAGGAGATAACAATCTGTAAACTTAATAATAAAACAATTTTAACTATGAGTATTTCCAACATTGGCACCCCAATGGCATAAATTACACTGTAAATTACACTGTAAATTGGGAAGAATTACACCCTACAATGTGGGCAGTAATTAAATTCAATTTCAATTTTATTTTATTTATAGTATTAAATTATAACAAGAATGATCTCAAGACACTTTACAGATAGA
>NC_045741.1:17494814-17495632 GCF_008692095.1 Etheostoma spectabile | reverse complement strand
ACCCAACAATTCCAGTAATTCCCCCCAAGAGCAAGCATTTAGTTATTCACTTATCAAAAAAGTGAATCAAAGGATACTGAGGACTGAGTGTAAATGCAGAGGAAGCTTAAATACTGTGAAGGCAAAATTAAGTGTAAATTAAGGGTAAGTGAGACACAAGGGCATGAGGGTAGATACATAAAAGGTAGAAAAAAGGAAGAATGGCTATAGCAAGAGCTATAGAATATGTGTGGGAGGAGATGGTTGGGTTGAGGCACGGTTTAGACAGACACAAACAGGGGGTCAAAAGAAAATAATGGTAAAAGGTTTTTTAAAAACACTGTAGCTTTAGAAACATGTTATCACCAGGAGTTCATGTGTCTTAGTTGTACCTGTTATCCTTTACATGCCTTGAGATACATTTACCCAAGATCAGCTCATGCTGCACCACCACTATATTTAACACTGAGTAGCTCTATAACTAAGCAACTAAGTGGGGGACAGAGAAGATTGTTAAGACATATTTCCAATCCAAAGTATCTTTTTATTAACCAAACTACTTTGGATGTTAATGGTCTTATGCAAAATCCCATCCTTGAAATGCCAGACTGAAATTAAATGGTAAGTATTGAGAAAAAGACAAATAATTGATAAAAACAGGTAAGGAAAATGTTTTGAGATGACTATCACTCTTTTATCATTTATTAGAATGTCTCCTAGAATCAGTGTCTTTTCATGGATAACAGTGGCAGGCTGACCAGAGTTAGCTGCCTGTAGAGCCTGAAATGACAAATTAATCAACAATTACAACACACACACACACACACACACACACACAC
>NC_045741.1:17494158-17494804 GCF_008692095.1 Etheostoma spectabile | reverse complement strand
ACACACACACACACACACACACACACACACACCCTATTTGGTCACCGGTGAGCTCTCTTGACTTGAGTAAAGTGACATGAGTGAAAAAAATGGGCTCCCGACCTGCAAAGAAATTGCCTCTTTTCCACCTGGCCACCCCTTCTCATTTCCATTTAGCCATCTTCACATGCTATCAAGTTAAACATTAAGATGTAATTACCTTTAAACTGGGTGAACTATCAAGTGGAGGGAATGGTAAAGTTATAGGAACTGACTGCAGAAAAAAGAAAGCACAGTAGCTTAAAGACATGACAGGTGTTTTCTCATGGGCCAAACTGAAATGAACATGGAAATGAATGTTTGAAATGCATTCAGCAGGAAGAGGAAAGAGAGCACGGAGGGAGAACGCACATCTGAGCAACGGAGGTAATTATTCTGCGACTCCTTCACCTGTGACAAGAGGCTTAGGTGAGTGGGGGTGTTTCAAAGTGAGCCAGGGCAGAATGGGGTGGGTGGTTGCTTCTACCCAGAAAGCAATTGGCCTGAGACCTCTTGTGCTGTCCCTGCCGACTTTCACAATGACAGGATAAGCCCGTTAACTCTCTCTCTCTCTTGCGCACACGCACACACACACACTCACACTCACACTCACACTCACACTCACACT
>NC_045741.1:17484760-17494148 GCF_008692095.1 Etheostoma spectabile | reverse complement strand
CTCACACACACACACACAGTCTTTCTCTCTCTTCCTTTGAGCTGATGATGACTGTTTTTTATCTTCACTCCTTTCTCTTTATACAGCAAACAATTGGGCCTGTCTCTCAATTGAAGTTTAATTGTCCTCTATTTTCACATGCCTTTTGTCCTAATGCAGAGCCACCCACTCAGGTCAGGCTACATGTACCTCACTCGGGGATGGGAATTAAAAGCCATTTGTGCAGGGGTTATTGCAAATTTTAGGAGCTCACCGCCAGAGCTTATCGCCAGTGTTTCAGTTTGACTGTTAAATGGCGTTTGGATAATTAAAAGGTATTTATTTAGAAGCGGACTGGCTGGTTAGTTAGGTAACACTAGCATGCTATTCCACCAAGCTTCCATGCTATGTAACTAAGCCAGACAGAATTGTCCCTCATCTGGCGATTTCCTCTGCTTTCCCCGGCCGTTCTGTTGACTCAGAGCTCCACAGCCTAAGTCCAAAGGTACAAATTAGTTTTACACCAAATGTATCAAAAAAAAGTGTAGTAAAAGTCAAGGCGCGCAGATTCACCACTATGTGATGCAAGAGAGCACATATGTGAAGTTGCAGTGACAGATTGGCGAGATTGTAATCACGGAATTGTGGTTGTGACAGAAAATGAACCTGAGTAAATGTTGCGTTACAAGATTGCAGCTGTCATTGTGTTCATGTAAATATCAATCTACACATTTGTGAATATGTTTTACTGTGATTTCACATTCAGAATTGTCTCCTTATCTACGAGTGCAATTTTTTACAAGTTCAGAATTTTTGTTCTGCAAATTCTCACATCATATCCTACAAGCTCTCACAGTTTTCACCACATTTACCATAGTATAGCTTCAATTCTTTTATGCCCCCTCACTCCTTTTTTTTAACCAGCTCTGCAGCCTTGGTCTCTCATTATGTGCATGGCTGCATATGAGCTGTATAGCACAATAAGAAACTGGAAGGGTGAGGTGAAAGCAGCAAACACCAATCAGCCTTTGCTGGCAGAGGTAGAGAGTCAGCACAGAAGCACATCTATTTTCTTGAAGTGTCACAGATCAATACCGTTCAGTCCATTCTTGTTTTAAAAATGATACAGTATCTCTGAAGAAAAGGAAGAGAGAGTTATATCCAAAAGGTGACTGTGGGTTGAACTTGCGACCTATGACTCATGCTCCAGGCCATCTCATTCAATTAGAGAGCAGACTACAGTTGCAGTCCGAGACACAAAGGAGCAGAGGTTCTCCTTGCACTGCATGCAAACCTGAATTAAACATTTACATGAACCCAACTCTGTGTTACTCTGGGTGATGGTCTCGTTAGCCTGCCTTTATGTTCCACTTTGACTTCAAAAAAGCACCCACTGAAAGGAGGAAAGACTCGAGATGATTAAGAATTATATTATAAGCAAATGACCTTTAGTAAATTTAATCAAGAGACATGATGTGCAAAATCCCATTATATAGATGTAAAGAGATGGGGGTGTTTTTTCAGTCATTAATAGAAATACTGAGGCTTACAATAAGTTGAGTGGATTCATTTTACTGAAATTGTTACGAGTACAGACTTAATTCAATTTACCCTCAGTCCCTGTGCAGTACTCCATGCACAATAAACATGATTCTCAGTCCTGCCTAGAGCAGGGCTGCAGATGATGTCATGATACCATTATCAGCCAATTACATTACAGGGCAATTGCCTCTGATATATTGGCTATTCAAAACAATCACCAACATCCACTGGGGCCATCAGAAGCAATGCCATAAGCCCCCCTTGCGAAATAAATGCACAGTTTAACAGCCTAGCTTTTAGTGCATCTTTTGTATTAGGAATTTATTTTAATTTTGAAAAGCCTTGCAAACTGCACCTTAATTCCTAGTTCATTTCACGTACAGTACAATGGCAATAAAGAACCCCTGAGAGTAAAACCTAGAGTGGTTTACAGCGAAATGTCCCCTTTCCTACTGCTGTGAATCCAAACAGTATACTGGGCAGTTAATCAAAGGCTATGGCTCTGAGGTCGTTATTATCTCGCATTATCTGCATAAATTACAGTGTCAACCTCATGTGCAAAAACATCTTGTGTTACCACTGTCGCCGCCATATGGAATCTGCTAAAAGAATTTAAGGCTGAAACCGAAACAGATGGACACACTGAGAGACAGACGGAAAGATGGGAGTGTGATCGAATGTCCACAGTGATCTGAGCAAGTTTCTGAAAAAAAACAGACTGGGGTGAAACTCAAACCAAGACCAAAAGACAACCTCCTAGCAAGTCAGAGGAGAAAATATGAGCACAAAAATCAGGAGATAGACACTGCTGCTGGTAGCAAAGTACCTTTCTTCCTTTCTTTGCCGTCTAGGAAAAGTTTTAGATACAATGAATGTACCTTACTGAATAGTGAGGGCCTTTGACTTGTAAGAATGTCCACTTTACAGTGAGAAATCTGATCTATGTATCTGAGGAGTGTTAACATAACTCTGTACTTACGTGAGTGTTCCTGTGTTTGTATACTCGTGTTCATGTTGCATGACCAAATACTCGAGCGTCAGCTTGAGTATGACAAAGTGTTTGTTGTGAAGTCAGGGAGCCTGTTTTTCAAGACTTCAGAGAAAGTAGACGATTGTTTAACATATGTGAATATTTGTCAGAGTTGCACACATCTGGAGATACTCATTTCATCTGACAACTGTGTGAAAAGGGCAAGCATGTGCACTGATTGTGTAAATAAAAAATGTGTATTCAAGTCTGTAAATTCCTGGCTTTTTTCGATTCTTTTATCTTGTTTTCTGCTTTAAAGAATGCGGGCCATACAATGTTTATCAGAGTATGTAGGAGGTAGACTGATGTACTGTTTTTGAAATTTTGGTATTGGCCTTTTAGTATAAGATAAAGGCCAATCAGTGTTGCCTCTTGATGATATGAGGATGTGAGCATATGATTTTACTCAACCACGACATCATCCGTTTTAACAACGAGTTATGTGAGCCAGAAGCATTAGTCTGAGAACTTTCACCACTCTTTCTTAGTTATATATCGTACAGGCTGGAAATTGCTATATGACAGTAATCAGGCACTACGCCACTGACTGGTAATGAACTGACTGCAATGATCTGTTCAGTTCCATTGCTAAGTAGCGTTCACAAGAATTTAAGCTCTATGTGACTAAAAAATACTGCGATTTAGAAAAAGTGTCCACAGAGCAGATTTCACATCACAAATTCAATGGTTGTTTCTTTCATTTCTAGCTAGAGGAATGAGCGGGATATGCTAGTATGCACAGGAGCACCGTTAGATATGAAATTGTATGTTTAGTGGTTGCCAACCTATATAATAATTTCATTAGTAAGTGTCCCACAGTGATCTAAATACTGTTTCAGGGACTTTTTATGCCGTAAAAATATAAAGAAGAAATATTATATCATTGTATTTATGGAATAAAAATGGTCACTTAAAGGTATTTAATAATAATATATTTTACTGTCTGTTATATTGTCCACTTTAAGACAAAAAATTTGGTATTGATATTAAACTTTAAAAGTCCATATCACCCGAGTGTGCAGTTGATCCAGTTCCCCCACTCAGAGATGGACAGTTCTTTTCATGGCAAATGTGTTCTTAATGAACCTCCTGGAACCTGCTAAAATCCCAAACTTGCCTTGAACTTCACAAAGGGCTGTCTGCTATCCCCCTGGGCCAACGATTCCTTGCTGCGGTGCAGAGACAGAGGGAGAGAAGAGAAAAATAAGGAGCAACTACTGCTGAGAGGTAGAAGGAAGAAAAGCATAAGACAGGATAGTGAAAGAAAGAGAGAAGAAAGGGAGAGAGGTGAAAAGAAGAAGGGAGAGCTGGAGGGTGCAACACTGTGAGAGAGAGGAGATGACAGGAGCAGAAGAAGTAGGAGGAGGGTTTGTTCTCTTTTCTCTTCTCTTTTGCTGTGTCTCCCAAAAGCAACAGAGGCTGCTGTCTAGCCAGAATGAGGATGCTCTTAATCCTGCTTTGCTCGTCTCTGCTGTGGCCAACTCCACTGATTCATAGTGTTGGCTCAGACACACAGAGGAGTATGCGTGCGCGCACACACACACACACAACACACACACACACACACACACACAGACAGATGTGTGAATTAAAACCCATCCAATTCCATTAGGCTGATCGGTTCGATGGCACTGATTACCTCTGATTGGGTATCACAACATTGGCGGTGGGGAAGAACAACTGCTTCCCCTGGACACACAATGCCGCCGACCATTCAATCGCAATTATATCCACCATATTAGCAGATTAGCAGACAAGCTGACCCCACCGTGGAACCGAGCCAAGACAGAGCCCAGGCGAGTTACAAGGCAGGTGTTATAACTCCCCCCCATCCCTCCCCCCTCTGCACCCCCACACTCTGCCTGGGCTGCTGGCTTACAGCTGCAGCAGTGGCGCACCATGCGTTAACTCATATGATCATGCAGTGGCCCAAAGTCACTTTATCAGCTAATAGTGATGCGTGATGAAGGCACACTGCCTGACTTGGTTTATTTGATGGAAAAAAAGAGGGAGGCAATTACCTCTACAACAACACACACACACACACACACACACACAACACACACACACACACACACACACCACACAACACAACACAACACACACACACACACACAACACACAACAACACCACACAACACACACACACCACACACACCACAACACACACACACACACACACAACAACACACACACAACACAAATATACCACACTCCCAGCGTTTAGCATGTGCATGTTAACAAATACAAATGTGGTGAATATGCCAAAATGTGGCCTCTTTGTTGAGTTCCGCACTCGGTGGTGGTCATGGTTTGTGCAGTGTGTATGGGTGTATGTGTGTGTGTGTGTGTTTGTGTGAAGTCTCTGGCGAACGCTACACAGTCGTTGTTCATCTGCTCATCTCACAACAAACACCTTTATACTGTTACAGTTTTTTTTATTTTAATTCAACACAGCAACATTTGAACCTCAAAGATATCTCTGCATCTGTTCTTTGGGAGTAACTATAATCAAAGTATACGTATAAATAGAAAGACAGCCACTTCAGTAGAGAGCAGTACAGTTGATTTTCATGTGTACAAAATATCTGAGGGATCAATCATCTACTGTTTCAGTTACAGAGAACTGCATCTTTTATCACTTTTCCCTGGTGATCATTATATTGGCATAAATCATCACCTTTGTCTACAGTATCATCACTGCCACTCTTGTCATCCTCGTACCCATCTTGTCCATCATCAAACCATGTACACAAACACTTCTCACCATAACATTTTGGGCAACTTATGTTAGGCAGTGACATGTACTACATGTCCCAGGAGCTGGTACGACTATGAATGGGTTTTTCGTATCTCAGTTTGATAATGCGCCCCATTCACCAATATCCTGTCCTGTCTTTCAACGCTTCTCTTCTAATGTGTCCATCTCATCTTTCCTAACCACCTTAGGGTGCACCCAGGAATGTGACACACTGCCAAGAAAAGCGGACACACAGACTAAGTGGCTGTACGTGCTTGTCAGTGTCCCAACATGTGATGGTCGGGTGGAGTTTTCCTGATGCACTTTTTACTTTGTTGAAGTGTGTTAAAGTGTTAAAGTGTGAGGAACATGAGTAGTATTGAATGGACATAAAAACACCAATTAAACAAGATGTGTTTTAAGTGTAGAAATGTCTTTGTCAAACATTTTCATTAGGGACTTTTGCCTCATATTTGTCTTGACAAGGCTGAATTTCGCTCTTTTCTTAAAGCAGGCTTGAGTAGATGAAAACCAAAGGACCAAACACACACACAATGGATGGTTCTACAAAGAGCTTGATTTATTGAGTTGGAGTTATCAAGGTAAAACGGGATAGGTGATTAAGGATTATTGTTAGCTTTAACATGAAATGACGTAAGGAAAAAAAATAATTGGAAAATATCGGAAACACTGTGGCAGCAAAGTATCTGTCTGTATTTTCTTTCAGCTATTGCAGGGTTTTGTAGTGCCGTGGTTGACTACTTCAAAAGATTTTCTTAATTTTTTGTAAACAATGCTTTAATTTATTCCCAAAGCTTCTACAACTACCCACAGACGTGTTAGAAACCTTGATATATGGTGAATCTTTGGTGACTGAGAAATTGGTATAATTATTCCATTAAGAGAGCTTCAAGTGAGTAGATTTTGATGTTTCCCTTGTGTTTACCAGGTTTCGTTGGAAGCCCGTAAAGTCAAGTAATTAAGTGGTCTCTGATTAATTAAGCAACAATCTATTTTCATTCTTTTCCATAACACGACAACACTGTGTCGAGATTTCCCAAGTGAAACGCCTGATAGAGAAAATAACATAATGAGCGGGTGCAATATACTATGGGAGTGTCTGCAAAGAAACACAGATTTGAATGGCTCTTCTTCTCTATTAATATTCATTGCCTTTTCATAAAGGAGCATTAATTAACAGACTTTTCTCCCAATTAACTAAGGCTGCTTCAAACTCTGGAAAGCACTAAGACTCAAACTATATGCACACACTTTAATTCCCTCAAAGACGAATAATAGGAAACACTGAGTACTGTACTGTGCTTGTACAGTATATGATTTAAGCACATGGACAGTATTCACTGTCTCTGTTAGTTTTACTCCTAATGCCATAAAAAAATATCAATGTGTTAAAAAAAGGACTTTAAGACAAAGATTAGCATGTTTGGCTCTCAGCAAGCACCCATTACAGCCTTCAACCCCCACAACGTTTGATACAATAAATCAATAAACCTTTTTCCAGTAGGTCTGGGCTACTAAATGATCTGATTCTCCCTTTTTTCACAGCCATAGGGACTCAGTCTGAGGTACACGGGGTACTACTGAAATAAATTTCAAAAGAATATTGGAGCCTTTAAGGAGCAGAGTCTCATATCACACACCAAAATGTGATATACTCCCTCGTCAAAAGGAAAGCAGAGGGATGTAACATGAAAGAAGGACAGGGGTTGTATTCCACATCCTGTGGCTATCATATATTACATTTCTATTGTTAAAAGCCAACAAGAGATCAAAGTCATGTTGCACCATGGTGCAGGTGGTAGTTCTTAATATGGTTGCAGTAGAGCAAACATGTGATGCCCAATTTCTACAACATTTAAGGAAATAGTTAAACGTAGCCAGTTAAACTATAAAATATAATATAATGGGTGGATATAATTTAAAAGAAATTGAATGTTTATAATTTGGAAAACAGTATGCAACAGATATGGATGATTGCCAACTTATTTTTACAAAAGTTTTTAGAGTTGGTGTAGACCATCATAACATCCGTATAATGTCAGTTAGTTTCCTCGGATTATTTGGCAGATGTGGCTGTCTTGTTTTTCCCAATTATATTTCTCCCTTCAGGTCCTGTCTCTTCTATATCATAAATACCCTCTTTTTTTCTTTTACCCTGTTATTGCTCTGTCTCAGTCCAGGCCTAATTTTTTAAGCCTTGCTCCCCTGCCTCATCATTCCTCATCACCTTCTTTTCAGCAGCTTTGACAACACCTTGTGGGGTATCTATTACATGCTTGACGCTCCTAGAATCAAATTTTACTCATTTGATGAAACTGTAAGAAACCGTCCACTCAATTTTCTCCATTTGACCTTTTCTTGGAAGAAGGAGAGTCCATCTGTGTTGGCTCCCTGTGACTCCTCAGTGTGGACACATCGCTGCCAGTTTCACGGATCACAGCGTCTTGACAGACATAAAAAAATAACACTATGAGATGAAGTGCGCTGCCACCAGCATTTCAATGAAATGAAGTGAACCGAGACGGCCGGCCATAACTCGCCCTAACGACAGAATCACTCATTTAGATGTCACTAATTAGAAACACTACTTGTTGTGGTGGGAAAATGTGATCCACACATTGTTCTGAATTATAATAGTTCAGAGCTTTATAAATCATGCATAGAAAGCTAATAGCTGATAAACATAGGAGTCATTTTATGCTGACCACATGTCAAGGCTAAAGCTACAAAATTACATTACAGCTCATCACCAGAAACCTCTGTGTCAATCAATTCAGCTTCAGAGAATCCACTCCTCTGGAGTGGGTTCTCTCCCCAGTAACCCCACCCCCACCACCACATAGGCCCCTTAAGATTAGAAAAGAAAGTGGGTGCAGTGAAGCATCTCGGGAGCAGGAAGCCTTTGGCTGGGCAGAAATCCCAGCCTGGATTCTCCAAAGCCCGCTGGCCATGAAAGATGTCGGCTGCCTTCATAGATGCCCACGCTGAGCTGATGGGGCCTGACACGGGTTGGCTGCTGACCACCTCCCCGACACCCACTAACCCCCGAAACCCCAGTTGGGAAAGGGTGCCCCGTTTTTGGACAATATGGCTGACGTGTGAAAGGCGCCAGATGCCTTAACAGAAAGAACCATGGCATTTCTGAACTGGGCCTGCTCAGTTCACATACTGGGGAATCGGCAGGAGGGAATTGCTGAGGGCAGCCAAGATCCCAGGTGACAGGCGGCTGGGACAATGTCCCAGTGGTGAGTTCATAAAAGACGATGGTTGTTTTGTGGTTGCTGCCTACCCCAGGACATGAATGTAATTAGAGCACAGTTGAAAGGTCAGGGCTGCACTTTAAAGTGCCACTGAACACCGCAAGGGCCTAATGTTTCATTGAGGGAAAGATTGACTGGTGCCCCATCCTCCCCTCTCACCCGTCACACCAGGGGGACCGGCAAGTGGGCAGAAGTCTTTGTTGACCTGTCACTTGTTGAACATTGGTTGAGAAGAAAAATATTTTTTGTTGAAAACAGGCCTTTGAAGATGTCTAAATGAATACTGATAATATTTTCATATAGGAAATTCTCATATTATATGCAATGACAACATATTGTACCTGCAAACATATCTACCTGCCATATCGGACCCATAACATGACACACACATAATATTTTGATGAGTGTAATCTTTTCTAGCCCATTTGTTAAATGGCTGTGCTTACATGATGACAGCTCCGGTTGCTTTGGGGGTGGCAGTAGCCCAGTCCGTAGGGAGTTGGGTTGGAAGGGTTCGGAGGCTCGCTAGCTCAAGTCCCAGTACAGACCAAAGTACAGAGTGTGGACTGGTGGCTGGAGAGATGCCAGTTTACATCCTGGTCGCTGCCAGGTGTTCTTGAGCAAGGCACCGTACCCTCCCCCACATTCACTAAGGGTGATGGTCCAGCACTGACAGCCCACTCACTCTGACATCTCTCCATTTGTGCATGAATAGGTCCTGAGCGTGTGTGCGTGCGTGCGTGCTTGTGTGCGTGTGTGTGTGTGTATTTCAGGCCTACGTGTAGTGATTTCTAACAGAACAGAGTGTAAATTGTA
>NC_045741.1:17455820-17484750 GCF_008692095.1 Etheostoma spectabile | reverse complement strand
TCCCCACTGGGGATCAATAAACAGTATAAATTGTAGATTCACCAAATCAACAATAAACACCTACCACTTGATTGAAGTGCTGCTACTTTTGTACTTTAATGTCTGCTAAAACTTTGAAACTACAAACTTTCAAAGAGATGTGATTAGCACAGTGTGGTTAATATGTTCACTACAGTTTCTGTTAAACCTATGGCAGCTTGACATGTCAACAATGCACATTTTATCTCTTGGACGTTTTCCTATCATCAACACAGTCTGTTGCTGGACCCTGCCAGCAGTTCTGTTCTCCTTCATCCATAATGCACCAGATTGTTCCTGTAGATCCATCTGGTCTACAGAGGGATTGGGCAGAACTGTATTGGCTTTACTCTGCCGGAGCAAAAACTCTGATAGTGGTTAGTCCGCACACTCATCACCCCCTTTATCACCGAGGTAACCTTAGAGGCGCCTGAAAAAACGATCAGTCATATTCTTGACATAAGGCTTATTGTCGTTGCGGGAAAAAAAGTAGCTCTACTGAACAGCTTTTCATTGACTGCAACAATTTGGATCCTGTAGAGTACAGCTTGACCCCAATAACCAATTGTGAATACTCATAAGTCTGGCTCTAAAGTACCGTACAGTGTGTAGCTGCTCCTTATGTTTGTGTGTGTATTTTTTTCACCTTATGTCTTTTTCCGAGGCTATATTGAATTATGTCTCTGTCAGGTCCCTAAGCCCCCTATATTTCCTCTACTGTGCAGCAGCTGTAGATTCAGTATCAAATTCTACACATGCTGGCACTTTGTGCATCCCCCTGGCCTCTCAGATCTTTATCCCAGCATACCCTTCCCTGGCATGTGGACAATGCTGAATTCATGCTAGGTTCAGGTTTTAAATGATTTTTACCACTGATTGAACATGCAGAGATCTGCATGGACCCTGCACACATAATCAATCAAGATTTAAAAGTGCTAGGGTCAAATATTTTTATTGCACAGCTGAGGCCGGGGCCAAAAACGAAAAGGTGTACTTACCATTTATTTGTATGCTTAGTTAGCTTATTTAAAAACTATTTGAGTGGAATAGTGATTTGCTGTAATTACTGTTATAGCTAATTAGCCCTTTAAGTGTATACAGGGTGCAATTTGTAATGTTTTTGGATCATGCCCAACAAAACACATAATGTAAGAATTAAATCTCCCTTTCTATACCATGGATATAGTGCAACTTGGCCAGCCAAGCCAAAACACTTATTTATGAACTTCAATATTAAAACGGAAAAAAATATCAAAATAAAATTGCACAATGTGGTGCCACGATACACAGCACTTTCAAGTCAAAGAGAATAGTTCACTTCTTGACTAAAACAAAACCATAATCCTTTGACCCGGGAAACGCTCGTTCCTCGGGAGTGTTTGAACCTCGATCTTTTTCCTAAAGTCAACTGTCATCACCGCGTGACGCTCACATTTTCTGGCTTGACTCCACTACCATGGCCCCTGAAAAGATATGCCTGTAGCCGGCTCGTAGTCATGTATTGGCAGTTAAACAACTGCCGCTGGTAGCCGGCGTCCTGGAGATCTGTAGCAGCTTAATACAACCAGCAACTGCCACTCAGAATTTATTCATTCTATGAAATCCCATGCATTCCCTCCCCTACAAAATTGCACCCTGTGTATATATATTTCCCATCATGCACTGACAAATTGGATTTTGAATCACAGAGTCAATCTGATGGATCCACAGACACTGTTGAATGGAAGTAGACAGAAAGACGATAGAGATCCCAGTGTTGCATTGCTCCATGGACCCGCGTCTGAATCATCAATGGTGGAGTAGCAGGAAAAATGGGCCAGATTGCTTCATTTTCTCAAATGAGGCAATTAGGAGGGCAGCCTGAATGGAGACCAAGCTCAGCTTCACTGTGCCACAAGGAAATGAGTGAAGCAGAGAGAATGAGAGAGAGTGAGAGACACAAAGCTCTTTGCACCTCCATTGATTCCTTGATCGCCCAGAAGCATCAAGAGCTCCTGCGAAAATTGATCAGAGCAAAGAGCCAAAACCAAAGCCAACACCAAAAGGACTCAACATGGGGAAATGGCTGGAACTGTGAAGACAATCTGGCTGCCAATGCAGCTGTATAGCCATTCTGGGAACAGACTGGCAAGAGGCAAGGGCTTTAGACCAGACTGTGTCCTTTGGGGAGTTTTCTTTTACTGCAAGGTCAGTCCCTCAAGTGCTTGATAAAACTCAACAAATCAAAGCACTACATCTGAGAGCTATCTCTGAGAAGAAAAAAGTGTCTCTGCGGCCCACGCTGACAAGATGGATGATCAGAGATGTAGGAGCTCACATTAATGCCGTTAATTAACAGAGAACATATTTCCAACTACAAACAAAAAAAGCGTGCCTGAAATTTTTAAACGTATATCACTCCACCAAGCAGAGGCCATTTCCTGTTGGAGAGAACAGAATGTAGGTCACAACTACTATACCCTGCATTAAGGGTTGTTTGTTATGTTTTTGAGGGTTGTTTTGGTACAAATTACATTCTGGAACTTAAACATGGATTATGGTTATTATAATAATGCATTATTGTAGTTTTGCCATGAACCAAGTTCTCTTTTATCTAGTGAGGGGTAGATAATGCCCTTCATTTTTCATGTTAAGGTTCATTGCTTTCATTGACAGGGCTTGGGCTGTTGACAAGACATATACCAGAACGTCCATGCTGTTAATCTGCACTCTATTGGTCTCAGACACGGGTCAACTTGTATTTGAACATGCCCATATTGTCTAAATACTATGGCTATCTTTGTATCTAGTATGAATACTGAAGTCATCTTTTGGGACTTAATTTGAATAGGTCATTATTGTCTACAAAAACATCTACAGTTACAGTTGCCACATCTGGATACCTGCTGGTATCTTTTAGTGGAGCTTCACTGAAATCAGTCACTGACAGCTCATATGTGCACTCAAAGTCATGAGTAAATTAGACAAAAGCAGATTTATGTTGTCATAACCTTGCCTTAAGCAAGTTGTCTGATCAGAAGTATTGTTTCATCGATTTCTGAGTCTTTCTTCCAAAAATGATCCATTCGAAAAAAGCATTTGTTGCAGAACAATTGGAAATAGAAAACCTGCAAACATGTGCCAAACACAGGAGTCATTTCAAGTCTGCAGAGGGCATCAGGAGTGATACAACCCAATGAGGCAGGTTGCTCAAGCGAGTCCAACCTGTCTTGACTGCAGATGGGCCAATTAAGAGATGATGAAAACCTCTGGGCATGTCGGCCTAAACTGTGTCTTTGTATCTGTCTGGATTTTCTTTGAGATAAGAGAACACCTGCTATCCAATTTTACATCAGAGTAAATACATAGCATTTCCAGAGAGAGACACTCATGGTGGCAGATGAGACTTTTCCAGACTTTGTAGAAAGAAATTACCTAAATTCAAAACCAGAAAGTTGATACAAAATATCCAATCGGGTCTGGGAAGTCAATTGAATAGCAGTGGGACATTCCAATCTGTAGTAAGTATATGTTAGTCTTTTCCTGAGCAATACATTTTGAGGTGAATTGCAAGAGCTTGAATAGCAAAGACTCTTGAGGGCACTGACAACATGTCTGGCTTATAATGACCCATGAAAGCACTTTGACATTGGTAATAGCTGGATACTGATGAGCGGGAAACGGTGCTTGGAACTTGGAGAGAAAGCGGTTTCCTCTCCCCCCACTCGTCTTCTTCTTTTTTACCTCTACAGGCATGACTACAGGAGAGTTTTTTTCTTCTTTCTGGCAGGCCATACTTCTCTCTCTCCATTTTCTCTATCTCTCACCTTCCAGAGCATCCTGCCATTTTTCATTTCTCCATCCAGCATTGTGGGTTTTTGTAGAGAAACAGTATGTTGGGGAGTGTTTCAGCACTTCATAAATCCTTGTCTATGTCTCATTTGTTATCCCTTTAGGTTTATGGTGTTCCCTCTTTCTACTGTATGTGGGCAGACTAAGATCTGGTCCCTGGAGGCCTCTCAGAGCTGGCGGTAACCCCTCCTGTAGTTTTCTCAACAGTTACAGCAAGCGTGGCACTGAGCCATGGGAAGCCTCCATGGCCTTTATCGCATCCAGTCAAATCCGATTTGAGCACTAGGTTGAAAGTAATATGCGGCTGTCTTTTGACCTTCTAGCTATTTATCCAATCTATACCCACATTGCGGTGCTATGCATTTTATGACCGGTATCTCACCTAGACCTGGCTCACATTAATAATAGTCTTTTTTGCTCTCGACAACTGTTTGGTAAGCATTTTTCTAGCACATCAAACAATTAACCTAACAATTTTATCTGAGACCAGAGTAACCTTGAGTTGGTCATAACAGTTGAAATTTATTGACAAATATTAAATTAAATGATCTCAGACATCCTCGAACAGATGCATATATGTACATTAGCCTGCTCCTGCTGCATTAGTGCACATCTCAAATCCTCACCGTTTTTTTTTTCAACACACTGAAAGGCTTAAAACCGGCTACTTCTCTATAATTTATTATGATGAACAAACCAGATGAAGCCTGTATTATGTTGCTATAGATACACATAGTAAATGTCTACGTATTTATTGGTGCTATACAGTATGCAGAGGAGTTTGTCATATTGAAATATCACTTGAGTCACAAAAAAAAATCCCACTGTTAGTCATGACAGATGAAACTATGTACATCACGTGTGGGCTGACAGATTGAAAAAAGATGTTTGCTCCTGAAGTTTCTCAAATCAACTGTATGAGCATACTGTATGCACATTTTTTTAGTGTAACTGTTGATTTTGCAATCAAAGTGCTAAGAGTAAAAGTCATGATTGCTTTCCTTTCAATTAGCGCATATTTGATCCTAATGCAATTCACATATTACATCATATCATCACTGCACAACTTTTTTTTCAGTTTAGACAATTTTTATCCCACTACGACCTCGCTGTGTTTGTCTACCTTTTGTCTTTAAGAAGAGTGAAATTGCCAAATGATTAATTCAGAATTGAGTCTGCATTGGATTTGTTTCTAATGATGCCACACAAGACTTTCTCACACTCCGGGACCTTGAAGGGCTGTCCAGCCATGGCACTTGGCAGAGCCAGGCGTCTCCTCCCCTTCCTGAGTTTGTCTGTCTGTAGTTAGTCCAGTCCAGTCTGTCAATACAGATGGAGATCCCACTGGCTAGGAAAGGCTGGCCCCAACACGTGTGTGTGTGTGTGTGTGTGTGTGTGTGTGTGTGTGTGTGTGTGTGTGTGTGTGTGTGTGTGTGTGTGTGTGTGTGTGTGTGTGTGTGTGTGTGTGTGTGTGTGTGTGTGTGTGTGTGTGTGTGTGTGTGTGTGTGTGTGTGTTGTGAGGCACTGATAGTCTATAGTATTAACTATTGTAGTTTTTTGCAAATACACTATTGACGATATACACTTTAACATCTGCTGTTCTAAAAACCCCTGTGTTAGATCAGAGACAGAATCCTCTGTTGCAAAGGAAACTTGGCAACAGCAGTTTGATGCTTACAGAAAGAACTAGGTGGGTAATAGACAATGTGGTTAAACAAAGGAAGGACCTTCAGAAACTTAAATGTACTAAATAGGAAAAAAAACTGACTGTGATTGACAGGTAATAGGATGTGCAGTGGAAAACACCACCAAAATGCTCATTTAGTACTAAACTTGACAGCAGAAATCAATACACCAGTATATTTCTACAGTGTATTTCTACTTTACAGTTGTAAGTTAGACTTTAGGGATGTCCTTAAGACTGAGATGAGTTAATGAGTTATTTTATTTAAAGAATTATGCAGCAGCCTTACCAGCCTAAATCACAAACCAGCTCTGCAACTGAAAAAGAGTGCATCCTGCATCTTCCTCTTCACGTAAAGAGAACTAAATTAGAACTTCCAAGTGCTTCTTCCAAAAGATAGCTGGACTCACCAACATGGGATATTTTGCTATTGTTGTCCCTCCTGTTACAGACAGTTTCCTGTCATCATTTTGTGTACTGAGGTTTACATTTCTCATTTAGCCCCAATCAATTATCAATTTTTCTTTGATGCCAAGGGTGTGCAAAGATATCTTAGTAATTGCCAAACCCACAAGAGAATCTATGTAGTCCATAGTCAGTGATATTTTCAGTTTGTGTGGTGTGTCCTCTCTAAAATGCCATGAGAATAAAGAAAAAGTGCCACCTCTATGGTTTGGTCTGTCACCATGTTAATATGCTGCTTTGTGTTTCATTGTTGTGTGGAAGTCAGTGCTGACAAGTTGGGGAGAGGGAGGGAGAGAGAGAGAGTAGAGTGAAAAGAAGTTAAGGAGGAAGCCAACCAGGATAATGAGCCGACAAGAAAGGGAAAGCAAGGACAGAGCCTCACAACATTCACTGTAAGTCTCATTCATATTCACAATCATCTGGCAGCCGGCAGACGGATGACTGGGGCAACAAATTGAATCAAGGCCCCGGCAAAGTATGAGTTTGAAGGCTCAAACACTGGGCAGAGGCTATTAGCATCTCAGATCTGTAATGTTTTGAGCATGTGAATAATGGGCACAAGCACAGATTCCAGAACAGTGTGATGCAATGTTTTTTTTGCAACTTTTTCATCTCATTTACAATATAGGAATTTAGCTGATGCTCTTATGCAAAATAAAATGAATGCGCTTGAAGAAGGTTAAATTCATAGATCTCCAGAAGTATACCTAAGGGCACAGTGGGTCAAGGTTGGAACACCCTGACAATTCTTGTGACAACAGAGTTATCGCTGAGTGGACAAATAAAAACAGGTTAATGACAGTAAAGTGTTATAAGTATGTCTGCAACTCTGATCTTTATGACCAATTTTTCCTTTGGGGACATAATTTGAAGTTGGAAAAAGATATTAAATTGCCATATATTGTAGAATATCACAATAATATAATAATATACAAGTATTGTGATAACATTGTATTGTGGGGCCTCTGGTGATTCTCACTCCTCACCACAAACCTGGATACTGTTTTGATCATGTAAACAGGAATGTGAATAACGCCATATCCCAAAAATGACCAATTAAGATGTACAGTAAATAAAAAATTAACCTGTTTCGACTTTCCCAAATTATACTGAAAAGACATGGCAGAGAAAAGAGCAATAAGAGGAGTGAATGATCCGCATATTCAATTTGTCTGTGCCAAATTGAAATAATGTTGCTCCATTGTACAAACGTCCCATAGAATTTGCAATGAATACTTTCTTGAACATTTTGTTCCCAAGCTGTGAATTAATAAATAAAAATTGATAATAAACACAACTCACTTTTTTTGTGACAGCCTTCTGACAATGTCCTCAGATTATTTGTTACTAGTTCATTCTTTTGGGACGTACGCACATGCATTTGGCAGTATTCAAAGTCAAACTGAACTTTTTAAACAGGCAAAATTGAAGTGCATCTTCTGCAAGTATAGTAAGCATAGTAAGTCTCTCCTTTGTTGTATGGTGAATGCCAAGAGTTGAATGGTGTCTTAAGGGCCATTCAGATTAACATATCATAATCGATTAACATGTCCCATAGGGAAAGTCTAGTATGAAGTATCAGTTACTTTAACCACTTGTAGTCTAGCTAATCAGTAACACACATCTAATTGTAGATGGTATGTTCAGAGATGTAATCAGGGACTCTTAAATGGGACTCTGTTGAGTAAGGAGAGGGTGCTTTATTTTGCAAGAGCAGCAGTGAACTGCCTGATCTACAACCCTGATATCCCACATTCCTAACTTCTCCTATATCTCAAGCTGGGCTAAAGCATTATTCACTGACTACGTACTATATATCTATACATACAGTATATACACAAAACTCTTTTCACTATAAGCAGTTGGGTAGTTTTTTTCCACTGCTGGACTCCTTTAGTTACAAGCATAAGACACCGTATTGCCTACTAATACAATCTTACAAAGGCAGAAAACAAGCAAAAAAATCAAATAAAATAAAAATTGAAATCACTGAATTGCAACAGTACTACAAAGATCATCATGCGGTTTAGCAATATTTATCAGCCCCATATACAGTATACAAAACATTTGTTTGTTTCAACTTGTCATTAGAGTTTATCTTACTGCATGTTTTACTTTTTATTTTTTAATGTTTAGATTGTTACATTTCAGCTACTAATTGGCATTTTTTTTAATTTTCAAGTATTTGCCCTCAATGTTATTATCTCAGAAACTTATAGACTAGTGTGACAGTGACTTATCCGCCAAAAGCAAAATGTACCAGCATTTGGTGCTTGGCAGGTTGTAATATTGGACCTGGATAGCAGGAAATGAAAGCTGAATTAGACCATAATGAGTTCATGGCCAATAGCCAGGTTGCTTTGTGTTTGTGAAAGTCACTAGAATGATAATGAAAATCAGCCCACTTTCTGGTCTGCTTGTTGGAAACCAGGGGAGATGTTGCATTGAAATGGAAACCATTCATCTTTAGCACTGGGGTTTGGTGTCGCCACCACAGCGGGTAGGGACATCTTCTTGTCCATCTGAACTGTACAGAGAGTTATTGCCGTCATCTTGTCAATCCATGTGCCCAAATGGCATCGAGCCCTTGCGTCAACACACTTACTGCCCATTCCAGGGTTCTGGCTTGGCCTCCCCAACAGGCAGGAGCACCAACTGACCAAGCCAGTGACCATCCAGGACATAGGGCCCAAAATAATAGATAGAATCCACTTCCAACTTCCCTCCTGAGTCCTCTCTACCACCATCCATCAACAAAATGAATCTACACCATGGGGTGCCTGGGTTGGATTCATGACCGGTTAGTGTGTCTTATTGATGTTAAACTTAGTGGAAAAAATGAGAGAAATCTGACACTCTTTCCCTAACATGGAGGGTAAAGCAACTTTCATATGCCCAAATAGATTACCAGAACATAAAGATCCTTTGGTTTGAGGCATAAATCTGAGTGTTTGAACCCAGTAGTGCGATGCTTGTAAAAGGAAGAACAAATAATCGATAGAATGGAATAAATAAGTAATGAAATCAGACCTCTCCCAGTGGTTAGATAATCCTTAGTGATGAAGAATGGCAGCTAAGCCAGCGAAAGCTTTTAACCCCTGACTTCTTTGAAACAAGGTTATTTGCTTAATGAGACATTTGCTTTGTCCTAATTGTTAAATGTAAGATACAAGAACCAAAGCCAGAGGGGTTGATCAAATCATACCTGTGCCTCATTATTTAACCACTGTGCTCTGGGACATAAAAGCTCTGCTGTGATTTTAAATGATTAAAACTATAGTAGAGGAAACACACAGAACTCTGCATTTTCTCACTTACCCCTATCTATTTTTTGCAGATAGCAGTGTTTCCTTTAAGATTTTGTTTTAGCAGTGGGGGCAGGTCTGTCCGAAAAACAACAAAAACCTGGGATAATAATACGTGTATTTATATTTGACATATTTGACAACCTTAAGGGTTTGAGCACAAATGTGTCCATCAATTTGAAGGTATACCAAATAGCCCTTTCCAATGCCATCTTAGCCTGCAGTGTTTTTGTCCTTTCAACACGCAGTCAACGTAATGCAAATACTGTATATAGAACTATAAACAAAAGTAGATTTTGATCAGATAAAGACACCTCATGGTGGGCAGAGCTGTGATGTGGCATCACCCACTTTTGCAAAGGCAACAGAGGCAGATTTTCAGAAAACAATGTAGAGTTTGACTTAAACTATCCATTATGTTTAAATCACAGATGGCTACTACAGAGCTCTGGGATAAAATGGGAGGCCAAAACTGCAGTCACAGGATCGCTAGTGTGGGCATGCCTTAGAAAGAAGATGATTGTGTGTGTGTTTGTCTGTGTGTGTGTTTGTCTGTGTCACAGGGGCAAGTGATGACAAACGATGGCAAATTGGAGTGAAGGCTTCCCGCTGCTCGCTCACCATGCCAACAGCGAATCAGAGTCAAGGAAACGGCTGAGAAAATGGCTGTCAAAAACACACACTCACAAACACAAACATAGAAGCACAAACTGGCAGACACAAGGCCAGGTTTTTACAAAGGCGAGTGAGTTGCAAAGTCTTTAGACTGATTGATTGAGTTTTGTATTTCTACCCATCAAAACTTGAGCCATCATTGTCAGCTTAAGAAAAAAAAATGAAAATGCAGAGTATCTGGTAAGTCATCCACGCAGTTGAAAAATTAAAAATACCTTTCTTCAGGAGCCCAAAAAGCAGAGACAAAAGGTTTTCCAACTGGCAAAATCACTCAGCGTGACCTAAATCCATTTCTTTGCATTCTAAAAGAAGTTAACATCAAAGATGAACGAACACATCATTATGGATGTGCCAGAGCACAATGCTTTGGCTGCTCTTCCTCCTTTTGTCATGAGCATTTTCTCTCTAACCGGATTATTTTCTGACGGCCTCCTCCCCCACAGTGAAATATATGTCACATCAGTAGAGCACTAGGTCTCTCTGCAGGAGCCCAAAATCGTGATGCTCCTAACTAACAAAGACACAAGAGTGAGTAACTCACCATTAAGTGTAATGAACCCACGATTCAACTATGGTTTTCTCAATGATGGATTGACACACAATAGAATGGAATGTCAGTTTCCCTCGCTATTACGATGATAGACGGCGAGAACTGCCTGATGTGTTTCAAGACAAAGGAGATTTGTAAAAAATAATAAGTTGTGTTCTATTTTGTTCAGTCAGAATTATAGGAGAATATTTTAAAATGGCTCGGACCAAGCACATACTGTATACTAATGCAGGGAAGAAAGCAAATAATATTGAACCAGTACTTTTACTCCGAGGTTTTCTGTTCCTGTCGAAGAACTGCAATACAATCAACATACAACTCATTATTTTGAAAGTCTGACAAGCCATCAGATTAAATTCTTCACCTCTGTAAACAGAAGTAATATCAGATTCTGAAAAATAGACAACTTCCAACTGTACTCGAAAAGTATATAGGCTAAAGTCAATAAATATTCCAAGCTGGCCCCATTCCATAACCCTAAGAAATCTATGATTATTCATGGAAGTAATTGAATCAATAGCAGATGCTGTATCTGTTTTTGCAGCAGTCCTTTCCTTTGAGACCCGAAGCTCAATACTCTCTTTTGGCTGCTGATCCACCCCTGCTCTCATGGCTTAATGAGAGATGGCATTTCAAAAGCATTAATTGAGATGGTCGGCAAACACTCCTTGAATGTGGCAGCCCTTTCTTGGCAGAGAAAAAGTCCATCATGCAATTTAGTACCCAGCACATTACCTCTTTGAGGGGGAGGCAGCTACAAATCGAGCCTTGCTTCGGTGATTAGAAAGCAAAAAAAAGACTGCTATGGCACACAGCTAAGCATTGATAACAAAAACAGACAAAACACTTCTCCAGAAAACCATCTTCCATTCTATCGTGGTGCAATTTTATGGCTTTTGGATGATGAAAACATGCGTCTTTGTAAAGCTAAAATATGTTCTGCTCTTGTAAACTGGAATTTACCTTGCACTTTTACACAGTGCTCAATTCAAACTTTAAGCAAGTGAGCATGAGCGTCAGTTCTGGCAGGCCAAGTAGTCAAGACGCTGCTAATGTTATTGGCCATCATCATGGTTGCATCAACTGAACTGTAGCACCTGAGCTGCAACAGCTGATCTGCATCAGTGCATCAGCTGGTCACTCCCCTCATTTGTAAATGGCTACACTCAAAATAGGCACTCTACTTAAAGTTGCTTTAGTTTGCTCCTATTTGCTTGCTACTTGCATCTATGCTATCCACCTCTTCAGCTGCTCCACCTTGCTGTGTATAACGTGGCATTTGCTTCTATGTTATTGTTGCTGCTCTGTTCATACGGGGGAATAGTTTAACTTTCCCAGTCTTAAACTGTGTGAGCATCCCCTAATGCTGCTGCTGCTGTCCTCTGAACAGAGCAATACCGCCCAATTTAATTCGTAATTTATAGCTTTTTATTGTCGGCGTTATTTTCTTGACTTAATGGACTTGACAGAAATTATATTATGTTTCCTCACAAAAGAAGGCCACACCTTCTTGTTAACAAGGTGTCGCAGCACATCTAAGATGAATTCTTTAAGATTTCAAGGTAGGTTCAAGGCTATTTCGGGAGAGTTGACCTCCTCTGGACGTACTTGCTCACTTAAATGGCCACAAGGGAACTGTGAATCTATCTTTGCTTAATGGATATAGTAATCTCACTTCCCGCCTCAGTGATGAATGACTATGAATGAGTGGCTAAAGTATCACTCTCAGCGGGATCCACAGCTTCATTCATTCTGATAAGAATCATAAAGTCGGCCAGGCATGCGTTGCTTGGGTCAATATCCTGTTGGAGTAGCCATTAAGAACCATGTGACAATGGACGCTAATATCACCAAGGTGTACCGCTACCCTTCTGTCATTGCCTTCATCTCAAGGTGAATTATAAATGGCCCTCAAGCTTCTGAGTTCTACACACGAGAGAGATAGTGACGATGAACTAAATCACACTATCCATCAGTGTTTAAAATGAACATGCGTGATGATACTACAGCGAAAGTGAAACATTAACCATTCTTCCTGACAGACAAGAGAACCAGCCCTTTTAAGTTTCCTATTCAGACTGTAAAAACACTATCTTCACATCCAGCCAAAGGAGCTGTCACTGTGATGAAACACCAACTGCCTTGAGATGTTAAGGAAATGGTGATCTAGATTTTGCCAATACGGTCAATTGTTGTCCTTTGCTGCTAAACTGTGCTGAAGAAGCTATTTGATGCAACCAGATGGCTGTATGGCATCTTCTGACAAGCAAATTAGTGTCTCCTAGCGAGTGTGTGTATCTTTGTGTTGTGACAAGTCAGAAAGTCTTGACATGAGCTCTTGAAACACAGAAGGATGATTGCAGACTTGTGAGTCACTTGTCAAAAATAATTTGGTTGGTCACTTTCAGGCTAAAGGTCAAGAAGTAGTAGCTTGACATCAAGAGAAAATAAGTTCTGTTGAATTTTCCAACACATCCTCATACCTAAACAGCAGTATTGGTTGATTTCCAAAGAAGTCACATAACATGCCAAAACAACACATAATATGACAAATACAACTCTTCTATTTACTACCGCACGTTGGTGGCGTAATCATGTGAACATAATCGAGTGTCCATTTTATTTAAAGTAACAGGTGCAGTTTTAAACACCTAGTAAACTTGTTATGGAACAGGCTTAGTTTAGGCATCCAAAATACCTAGTTAGGGTTAGTAAAACATCAGTGACTGGTTTAAAACGAGTCCCGTAAAAATAATAAAATGAAACGTAACGTCACTGCGTCACAGACTCTGTTAAGTCTGTAAAACTCAGTTGACTTTCAGTTTCACATATGACATGAACCCTGGTCTCCTGAGTGAATGCCAGCAAGATAAGTCTAATAATTTGGGCTTATGCTGTTGTGTCATTGATAACCATAGTGTTAATACATATTTCACTTGTTTTGGCGTTGTCAACCAGGACAAGTGTGACCAATTATATCCTGGGATATTTTTTAGTTGTCCTTATTCATTCTACTACTACTCCATACTCCCAAATCATAAGAATAATTAATACTGTTGCATTGGACAGCCAGAAATATCCTTATTCCATCACTTGATATTGTTAATGCCACGTAATAATGTGTACACTGGGAAACAACAAACATGCACAAAAATGTAACCCCCTTTATTTTCACCTAGATTATTTTAAGCTCTTACTCTATTTCTTCAGTTTCAAAATGTGTTGTTCATTATAATCATACATTGTCATTTGTGTGTGCAATGTTCTGTATCTCTATCTTTGTCTGTTCCTGTCCCACCTCTTGTGTGTTTGTCTCATCTCTGGTTGTATGTTAAGGACAAATTTAACCAAATTATCTTTAAAACATGTCATCATGTTTCACGTATCCATTTTGTTTGGGCTCAGCTGTGGTTTAAGTAGTTTCACCTGCATTTTTCCAAATCATAAATCTCACTAAAACAAATGAAAAAGTGTCCAGCAAACTAAACTAACCTAAAAAGACTAGTAACACAGCTTGTTCTATTATGCATGGCTCTGTTCACAGCAAGTGACCTTTTCGTCAGATGTTTTTATGTGTATCCTGGTTTGCCACACAGTGACAGATGTTTTGACATGTCATGGATTAACTATAATCTGGATTTGTTAGGTTGCACTGTCTAGTGCAGATGAGAGCAGTGCACCTGGAGTGAGGGTGAGTGCACCTGTGTGGGAGTAAAGCAACAAAACAGGCCACTGTTTGCCCATGTTTAGTCATTAACTCGATTGTTAACCTTTGCCGCTTTGATGGTTAGTCTTGCATGGGGCAGCTTTGGTTTAAGGGTAAATAGCTTGAGGTTGGTAACGTTAATAGTATGCATCTTTCTTGATTAAAAGAATACAGTTGTGATTCATCTATGCAGAGTTTTGAGCACTGCTGTTCCTTAGACCAAGTATATTTTATACTTAAAATCAAAATGTATTTTTTAAAGAGAGAGATTGGGCCAAGGCAACCTGGTGGCCAAGGGTTTAGTAATTGCAACATCCGTTGTTCAAATTCAGCTAGGGACCTTTCATATATGTATATATATATATATATATATATATATATATATATATATATATATATATATATATTATTAATATATTTGTAAATTCTTTATAGATTCTTTATATTAGCCATAACACTCATGCAAGGCACTTGTGAATGTATATCAGCTGTGGTGCACAACCTGGGACGAGGCCTCCCCTGACCTTATCTGCCAATTCCATGCCCTACAGAATATCCAATTCAAGAAAATGCAGAGCAAGCACCAAGGCAGGAATTCTTTGACTTGCTGCCCCACTTCCTTCCTTGGGCTGATAAAACCCACAGCCACAGGCCGTCTGGAGGAGACAGTAGCTGCAGCGGTGGGATTTTGCTCATGTGATGTCAAGGATTAAACTCAGTGGGATCAGCTTTGAGGCGACAGCTTCAATGAAGGGCTTGTTCCATTTATGCTGTTTTCCCCCAACCCACCCACCACACCCAATCCCCCACCCCGATTCACCAGCACTTTAACTTCCACAGTATGAACTCCTTTGTCAAATTTATTCACCCTTGGAGCCCTTTCAACCAAAAAAATGTCTTTCTCATCCAATGCTATATTAGCTGGTACCTGGGCAGAGGAGGGTCTCAGGAAGAGAGAGCTGTCAAGATTGGGACTGTTTAGAAGAAATACTAAGAGATGAGTGCCCTCACCTCCCTCTTCTTGGCACCTCCTCCCCATCCAGCCTCCAGTACACCATCCTCAACTCTGCTATAACTCCATTATATGGCACATTCCTCTGAAGCTCAGGAGATGTGAAGCCTCAGGCCAGAACCGAAGTAAGGTATAAGTGTGCATTGGGGTGGCTTGGTATTTCACTTTCATGATCCTGTTTAGATATTTAATTTTAGTTGTGTGTGCATGCATAATTCACTCTTACTTAATATGTATTTGTGTTATTGGGAGTTTGTGTGCCATTAATGGTGGAAGAAAGAGGGTTAATTCTCCAACTACAAAGTAACATGATTATTAAACCTTAATTTTAATTCTCTAGACCTGAGGAAGCTATGGTCTCTCGCCTCAAGGTCAGCTAGGATGTGTAAATGTGTATTTGTGTGTGTCTGTGTGTGTGTGTGTGTGTGTGTGTGTGTGTGTGTGTATCTGTCATCCCTCATATGTGCATGCATTTTAGAAACCACAGGGTTTAAATTCCCAGGAAGGGCTACCCTATGTGATATATGCCCGCATTGGGACTTTGTATGTTCTTTCGCGTTAACATTACAACAATAAAAAAGCTTTCAAGATAAAGTGAGCAGTAAATCTCCACACAAGTCCCCAGGAATCTGGCTAATAAATGCAGCAGAAGCATGAGAGGAAGTCGGTTCCCTTCCAGGGTCTGGCGGGGCCACGGGATAGAGTACTTGTGATCAAATCCCAGACCAAATAAAGCAGATATGGAGCGGTGATAGTGATCAATGTTAACAGGTATATGGGTTTTGAAGCTGCCCTGTAAAGTCCACATGTTACAAAGTTTTACTCCTCTTACACTGGAATTAATTGAGTTTTTATTAAAGCAGCAAATCTTGTTGAAACATGATCACTGGGATGTCATTCTCAATCGAGTGGCCCTTCTCTCCTTTTCTTTCTTCATTTCCTGATTCTTTGTTGCCACATTCTATCTTTTTATAAACTAATCCTCACTTTTCTGCTTTTTCAGGCCTTTCAAAGGTTTTAATTGCCATTTAAAGATTGTGGATTCTGGGAAAGCAACATTTTGTAGTAGCTCTTTCACAAATTCTAAAGTTGAAAGGCTGTCACTCACACACAAATGGGTGATTTGTTCTAAACATCTACACACACACACACACACACACACACTAATGCACCCTGTTTCCTGGACAATGGACAGGGAGCTATTACAGTGGGTTGGGACATTAAGCTGCTAAAGTTGGATTGTTACATGCTAAGCAAGCTACTGAAGTTGGTGGACCTGGACCCCAGATGGATAGTTGTCCTGGATAGTCCCCTATTACAAGGGCCATAAGTAGCATTTGACTTAAATAAAGAACATAACGCAGGGTGTTGATGGGGTTATTAATCAGTCCTAGTGATTCAATATTCTATTGGCTCACACTGTACTTTGGAATAAAAACTCCCTATGTGTTGACAAAACACTCTCAATCCCTTAAGCAATCACCTACATGTTTTCTCAAGAGTTCACTGATAGAGGACAAAGCTACAAGCTTTTTACATTTTACTTACGAAGACTCAAAACCCTTGATCTCAAAACAAAAAGCAAAAGGTAAAATTTGATAGCTTCCAGTGGGGGACATTATCTCATCAGTGCCACATTCTTCAGCTGATAAACACCTGATCTACCTGAAAGACACATAGGGCTGAAACAACAAATCAATGTCATCAATAAAAATTGATTATTAAAAAAAAGCCTGTAACGTGGATGTAATGTCATTAGCGTTTCTCAAACTGCCAGGGCTATCGGCCAGTAGATAACATCTGCAATATTTAGCAACGTAAATATGGACAGTGATTACATTGCCTTGGTTCTCTCAAAACATCTATCATTCATTTTAATAAGCATTACTAACTAATACGTGCCAAAGTGAAGTGTTATGATGAACATTGTTGTTGACTGTTGATGTCAGTGACTAGCTATATACAATATATCTGTTCGCGAAATAGCAAGCTAACCTTAGTAGCTTCCGCTACCTAGTAGCATGACATAATGATTACATCTCCTTGGTTGTCTAAATACATCCATCGTTTATTTAGATATTCTTTTTTATTAATTATAATTTATTATTATTTTAACAGCTCAGGTCTGTTTGAGCATAGTAAGAAATACCTTTTTTTTCTACTGCTGAAAAATAAGCATATATTTGCAAGTTTACCTTCTGTTTTTTGTCTTGCGTTTGACATAACATTTAGTTTTTTGAACAAAATTACGTAAATATAATTTTTTTGGTGTTTTTTTTCTCCAATTCATCGATTATTCAAGGAAATAATCAACAGATCAATTGATTATCGAAAAAATTGTTAGTTGCAGCCCTACACAAGAACATTTACATTACAGGTCCCCATTTCTCTGAAAACTGCCTACCTTCCTTTCTTTCCTATGGAGTGCCACAGGGCTCTGTGTTAGGTCTAATTTTATTTACATAAAAGGCCACATAATTAGGCAATTTGGAGATACCAGTTATCATTTCTATGTTAATGACTTGTTTTAATCTGGAAGAGACTAACAAAGCATCAGTACTGCTCAATTGTTGGTCTTCCATTAAGGACTGGATGGCGAACAATTTCTTGCAGCCTAACAAAGATAAGACTGAAGTGCTTATTGTTGCTCCGGATACTACAGCCTCTAAGGTTGTTCAGCTTTTTAGGTCCCTTTCTTCAGCGGTACATTCCAAACTCTGAAATATTGGTGTTATATTTGATAAGAATATGTTTATTGACCAACATCTCAAATCACTAACCCGCAGGTTATTTTAAACTGAGAAACATTGCCGAACTTAGAGCCGTGGTTTCGCAATGTGAAATAATGTCAGTTTTTACCTACTGTATCTCATCAAGTCTTCCCAGGACCGTATACAACTAGTCCAGAACTCTGCTAAAAGGCTGTTGCCCAGGTCCAGCAGGATGTTGCAGGATCAGTCCGGTTTTATCCATGTTACACTGGCTTCAAGTTCAGGATCCAATTTAAAGTTCTTGTTCTTACATATAAAGCATTGCATAGTCAGGCGCCTGTTTATATTTCTGACATGCTCCATCCATACATTACTAACAGGTCCCTCAGGTCTTCTAACCAGGGACTATTAGCGGTCCCTTTGAAGTGGTAGCTCCTACTCTGTGGAATGCCCTTCCTATTACCTTACGTTCTGGTGTCTCAGTTGAGCCTTTTAGGAAGCAGCTGAAGACTCACTTGTTTCAACTCGCTTTTGTCTTGGGTTTGTAATTATAGATTTTTTAGTCTTTTAATCTTTTACCTCGATTGGTATTGTATGTGTTTTTGCGTGTTTATTTTCAGTTATGGATCATACTATATTTTAACAAATGTCTATTGTGTGAAGCACTTTGTGACTCTGTCTGTAAAAGTTATATCAAATAAATTATTATATTATTGTTATTATTTGAACACCCAAATAAATATGTGTATCTGTTACTGCGGCTGTTATCTTCTACTCATTGGCCAGCTACCACTGCTACATTGCAACCAAAAAGTGCCACCATATGTTATTCAATTTAAGCTGATAGAAGCCTATCACATATGCCTTATCATCTAGTATGTCTTATAAGTGCACAGGAAAACATTTAACAACAGCACTATGCCACAATTTATTCCCTCTTATACATTTGCGGACTTTTTTTTAACTTGCCTAATGCGGAAGCTTTCTGATTGGACCGGGGGGCTGTCTTAACTGAGGCACCATGGTATGACATAATATGAGCTAAAACTAAAATGTTCTGAATTATTTTGCACTATTGTGTTGCTTTCTGTAGACGTTTGTTGAAGTAGCACACCTACTCTTTTTTTGCGTCCATCTATAAGCACAAGGGGACAATAGAAGACAACAGACGTAGTTGCTAGTCCCATTATTTATAGTGGCCAGTAAAGGTCAGTGATGACTGTATGCCCCTGACAGATTAGTTGCACAAGCAAGACAAGCTTTGGTTGTGGAGCTACTGTAGAATTTGTTCTAGCAGTTAGGAACAGGGGAATTTCCAGCACATGAGAGCGCTGTTCCGTTTGACACTGTAAGGAGGGAATTAGGAGATTTATCATGGTCCGAGGTCATGGAGGGAAGCATCTGAGAACAGACCCACGCCTCCCCTGACTCCTCACAGTGTTTTAAAGTCCGACAGCCTGTGTCATCTCCACACCCAAACTCACTGAAAACTAGACAGGCGCGCACACACACACACACACACACACACACACACAAACACAACACACACACACACACACACACACACACACACACACACACACACAAACTGAGTCATGCAGACATAAAGTAATAAAGTAACAAACATGAACAGAGACATAGAGAGATATAAATTAATAGAGGAAAAAACACACACTCATCTAGGCAGACATCTACTCACAAGTAGACACTCACACTACGCATGTGAGAACCCTCAATCACATTACACCATGCATTCCCAAGCTCTTAAACCGAACCTTAACCAACAAAACTGCATGCCTAACTTCATCTTTTACCCTAACCTTAACATAACTCTTACCTTGACCCTAAAACAAAGTCTCAACCCTCAAACAGCATTTTGAAGAAGTGAAGACATGCTGAGATATCCTCTCTTTGCATTATTATCCTCTATCTCAAGGTTAAAAAGTCCCACTCACCCTCACAACAGTCAGATACTTTTACTTGTCTGCTTATGGTCATTTATTTTATGGTAATTTATTAAATTTAAAAGAATGCGTTTCCCATATAAATATGTGTGTGCGCACACACACACACAGGCATCAACAGACTGATTATTGTCTCTTTTTCCCACAATTGCAATGCAGACAAAGCCTCTGGCTCTACTGGCCAGTAGACAGAGCCACTGAAGGAGTCTTTTGTTCTGCGAGCTCAGACAAGTTCTTAGGAATAGTGGGAGGGCAGACACTGGCCGTCCTATGTATTAGGACACACACACACACACACACACACACACACACACACACACACACACAGTGGCTTACTCAGTGTGGTATAATATGTCACAACACTTTCCTTTTAAACACCAATATTCATTCTGTGAAAGTGTTAACTAAGTACACCCGCATGCTCAAATACTGCTCACCCAATCGCAACTGTTTCAGCTTTTCTTGTGGCCAGCTGAGGAGCGCTGGCAAATTAAAATTAGACAGCTGCATTTTTGTGCAGGGAGAGGAGCCACACAATTCTTTTCAAGGTGTACCTCAGGACCATCAATGATGAATTTTTACCTAACAACAAAGGTAACCACTCAGATTATTTAGCAATCTTGACTAAAAATACTTTTTGTTGCCAACACATCTGTTTAAACATGTGAAAAACACAGTATGTTGACTGATTTTTCTTATTTTTACATCAACATCAATACTGTATTTCAAATGTTAAACGCTGAGTAAAAAAGATTTTCTACCCTCATCTCCATTACATCCTGTTAGTAATAAGTGAACTCCCCTGTGACCACCTCTCTCATAACTCTCCGTACTGTAGCATCCAAAGAATGTTAATCTCCCCTTTTCCCTGGGAATGCAGTGTCCAGGAACCTTGCCTCTCCAGAGACAACCTGCAGATACAGCAGTGGAAGTGTCTAGGGATAGGGTCACTGATAGTCTTCCTTGTAACCCGCTTTCCCAGCCTGGCTACCTTATTTTTTTCTCTTTTTCTTTTTAATCCACATTGTCCTGTTGTCTCTTCAGCCCCGCCTCAACCCCTTATTTCCCTTCCACTTTCCTGGAGATTGTGTTACACCTAGCCTCGCTGCCTTACAGATACAATATGCAGGAATGCATCACACTCGTTCACACTGAGGCATTGCTAGAAGACCTTGACATTATTACCCCTCCACACCCCCTTTGATTGATTACGTGCTTCATTTAGAGTGAAGGATGTCTCAAATCAGTTTCCTGTGTGAGTTTGGATAGCATTGGTGCAGGCCACACTGTGAGCCTATGGAAGAACTTATACATAAGTTCACCGGAGTGACGTTTTCCACTGAAGGCAGATGGAAAAATCGGCACTTGGATGTTGTAAGTGGAAGGCTATTGGCTTTGTTGCAACTGCCATAATAAATTTCAATCAGATACCTGTATGTAGCTCCCAGCCACCTTTAAGAAAAAAATATTGAGGTGAGATATGTGAAAGAAAAAAAAGGGGGTAGGGAGTGAAAGCTGGGATTGGCATATTTAAAATCTCAAAATCTACTGCTTATCCTAAAAGTAGTGGAGATAAGAAAGACCTTGTCTGGAAGGCAACTAGATGGATCGATGGGAAACAGGTGCATGAGGAGAAAAGTATTAGAGACATATGGGCGTAAGTTCCATAAATGGGAAGGAAATTCTTAATATTTGTCTTTGAAATGAGTGAATAAAAAAATCTCTGTTTCTAGTTTTGATGTCTGCAATGGAAATAGTATAAAATGTTACGGTACTGCATTTCATTTTGAATGTTGTGCCTTTTATTTTAAACCTGATCCATATCATTCATGGAATTAAATGCAGTTGAAAATTTGCAGTAATGCCAGCCACCATTAAATGTTGTTGCCTTTCTAATTGTACAATACAGCCAAAAAGACGAGACTGTCCTTTTTGTATTGTCAAGTAACAAATCCTTCTTGTAACCATGATGACGAAGGTCCTGTAACCTTAGTAATGTAGGCATTTTAACCCAAAGCACAATGTTTCCCTAGCAAAAAACATGATTTAACCCAAACTGGGATCTTTCCCTAAACCTGAACAAACATTAACCATAGCATTATAACATCATAAAAATTATCTTCTAAGCAGTGATTTATAAAATGTTTCTACGTGTTATTCTATAGGGCACGGATAAACAACAGATTTTTTCATTTTATTTAAGAGAACTTAGACTGGGTAAACTCCACCCACTGTGCCGGTGATTTGATTTTGCCCTGCAGCTCGGTCTGGAAACCTGCACGTTTTATTCTCCTGCTTCAGTTCACAATGTTGCGGGAACCAATCACAAACTGGCTTATCTACCTGGCAAGCTACTGGCAGGATTAACACGATGACGATAGAAAAGCAACCAAGCAGCTTCTTCTTTACATTCGACATAGCATTGGTCTGGTGATAGCCAGACTAAAGAAAAGAACTTTGAAAAAGACACAAATACAGACTCCTGATGAAGCAAAATGCTGTAAAGATTTCACATAAAAAATAAAACTGTACAACTTTTTGCCAGAACATGCATGTCTCTTTACAGCTTTAGTATTGTCAACATTGTTTACACCATTTACATTTTGCAAGTTTTAGGTATGCAGTATTTTTCCTGCATAGAGGAATTTTTGGCGCCCCCCAGGTTTAAGCCAGCTCCAAAGGAAAATCACGAGCATTAATATGATAAGAATTTAGATCAAAAATTGCAATTAAAATCTTCTTCGACTATGTTTAATAGCAATTTACCAAACAACATAATCTTGAATAGGTGCCCTTATCTCAGTTTTATCGTCCAGGTTAGTGTAATCAACATTTTTGTTTATTATATTTTCTGTTAAATAAGGTAACACAGTCCCATTGCCTTTACTGTACGTGGACCGATCATGCTTACTGTCGTGCGTAGTCCCCGCCCCAAAGGCTCATTCTGAGCCAGGTAAATCCTGGGTATGAAGAGTTTTTTCAGGTTTTCTGTGTACATGTAGGTGTACTTTATCAAAACAGTACTGACAATTGGCAAGTGCAAATAAAGCAATAATACACAGGTAGTTAGAGAAAGACCATGTAAAAGTTGGACTTGAAAAAGTAACAGCATCCTTTGTACCGAACGGTCGATGCACATGTAAACACACAGATACAGCACCAGACCTCTGTAATCACTCGCTTTCCCTGCAGCTGACCTTGTAACATGGAGTCATGTTAGTCATGTTGGAGTCATGCATGCAGCTCCTGAAGTACATCAACACTGCATTTATGCAGTCATCCATATGCACACACACACACACACGCACACGCACACGCACACAGGCAAACACAGTCAGAGATTTCACAGAGGCAAAATTATGCAGTCTCTCAAACATGCATTGACTCCTCACGTGTGTATGACATCTGCGTGTCAGTGCACACCATCTGCGGTGTTACTAAGTGACAGAGAGTTAATGCTTCAAAGAAAGTGGTTTGTTAAGAGGCAAGGGACATTTGCTATTTATATTTAGACAGATCAATAATGGGTACATTATAAGAGTGGCATGACACTGTCATGAAGGTGTCAAAAACATTATGAACAAGTCATAAACGTTTAAGACATAAGACTTCTTTTAGTTTTGTCATGAAAAGTTAGGGTTGGTAACACTTTACACTAAAAGGTACACAAAAAAGTAGGAAGTTATTGATTAACGAATGAGGAACAAATGAGGAATAAATGAGGAACAAATGAGGAATAAATGAGTAACAAATGGTTAGTTAATGAGTAGTTACTGACTGACTGTGATTCAGGCACTAATGATTAGTTATTGTTAAACAGACTGGTAGTTACTGTTAAACGAATGAGTAACAAATGATTATTTAAGCCTTCACTACCATTGGTACTGAGTGGTGGTTAATCATTAACAAATGATAAGTCAAGTACTCACTACCAGTACTGAGTGGTGGTTAAGTTAGTTAAGCTTTCAGAATGCTTAAGTTATCACTAATGAATGATTAGTTAAGCATTCACTACCAGTGGTACTGAGTGGTGGTTAATCATTAACAAATGATTAGTTAAGCATTCAGAATAACTATCTCCAGGTACGCACAATGCTTAACTAATGGAAGTGTTTCTTTATCATTCTTTTCCCGTTTTCAGACTTGAAGTTATGTAGGTAGCCCAGAACGCAAGTTAAAACTATTCTGTAGCTTGTTATGGGTTTTACTGACTTGTTATCTTCAATAAGTTTTCTGCTACAATGTAAGTTTAGCCTGTGTTACAACATGAGAGATATATACTGTTTATATATATATTCATTAATAGTATTGCTGTTGCTGTGTTTCTTATTGCATAGGTGGAATATTTAAGCAGACCGGTTTTTAAAGTATTTCATCTATTCTAAGGATCTGCCACAGAAGGCTTAGTTTGAGGTAACACTATCCCATTGTTTACAATAGATTGAAAGGTGTAAATTTATTAGAAGTGGCTTACATATAAGGAGTAGTTTGAAGGTAACACTATACAACGGATGAAAAATAGCCTTTTGGCTAATTCTGGTGCATTTACAGCAATGTTGATTAATGTACACTGTCCCTGTCAAATAAATTATTATTATTATTATTATTATTATTATTATTATACCACAGAAATAGACGGACTGAAATGTGTGAAGACAAGAAGAATATAAAAATGCAGTTATTCTGATGTTCAGCGGTCACTCTTGGATAGACATGTGCGTGTGTATGCAAAAGGCGACTCTGTCATGAAAGTTTGTTCACTGTTTGAATAAGTGCTGCAATTAACCTAAAATCCTTGGACTCGTCATCTGTTGAAGTCTCCACCATCATTTCCAGATATCAGCTGATAGATGTGCAGATTGTTTAATATTACTTATGCAGCCACTTGTTGATATTCAGGTTGTTTTAAAGATTTGTTTGCATAATTTTAAGCCGAAAAAGTGTGTCGGGGGAAAGAGGACGGCAAGGTACTGGTGTTATTAGCGGCTTATGCTAAACTCATTGTAGCAGCTGAGACCTGGCCTACCACTTGGGGAACACAGCACAGGCAAATATATGGACAAAACAAACATACTAAATAAACATATATGTTTACTTTTAAAGCAAATTTGAAATTACATTGTAACAATTTAACAATTCGCCCTTGTGAAATCCAATTGCGGCACAGCTGTCTTGGAACGCAACAGACAGATACATTTAAATTCAACGAAAAATTTAACAGTGAATAATCAGTGTTTGACCTACAGTCTGTTGAAATGCCTCTCCAAACGCAGAAACAAAGCGCAACCATACCATAAAACCTTAAGAAAAAAGATCTGTCTTTTGACGTAATCCAAGGAAACAAAAAAAGTAATCCACAGCAATCAGTTGATCTACAAAAAGGGTCACGGTGTAGCCAGCAAGGCTTACGCGCGTCACATTCACCCGCCAGATCCAAACAGGTGAACAAGGCCTCTCCACTTCACCGTTTAAATGAAGTGGAATAAAACGTATAAAAGTCCAAATCTACACAAAACGCAGAATCAATTAGTAAGCTGACAGCAAATGTATATACATGGCATGCAGGCCACCTTTATTGCAACGTTGGCACGGCAAGATGTCCAGACCAGTGTAACAGTAACTTTAGGTTTTTGCGTCCTGCATATGCGTCGACAATGGTCTCAGGTGAGAGCTACTTGTCAATTGTCACATAATGCAGAGCACTGAAAAAAATGTTTTTTTTACTAAAGCGGGATATGAAATAAGATGTATTACCTACCACCATTTGGTTGTTTGGTGTTTTGTAAAATATTTATTCCACTCATTTTTGAAACAATGCAATTACCCGTTTCAGCCACTGTCTGACTGTCAACACAGCCAGCATCTAACGTTAGCTACTCCGCTGTGCTATGGTGTAATGTCTGGCTATGTGTGGCAAGCCTCTAGCAACATTGATGATGTGTTCTCAACCTGGCAACCTCCATAAACTTTGAGTCTGGGCAGGAAGGTCGGCGAGGAAGACGAATTGGTCCATTATTTTGAATTTGGACTGCAGTAACTACTTTAAACACTAGCTGTCAGTGTCACATATTGGACCTTTAATACACACATTTTGAAATACAATAAAAAGTATACAAAGTTGAACTAAAGCTGATATATCAACAGGCTATTCAACAGGATAGACTGCGCACCCTGCAGCATTCAATGATACAGATAATTGCAGAAATTCTTTGAGGTCACTACACAGCCATTTTCTTGCCTGTAAGAATACACAACATTTAAATCACAAATAATGCTTGCACACAAAACCAGAAAAGGCAATATCAGTAAAATGAAACTGCAACCTTTATTGGTCTTTCTGAGTGGCTGATGACATACAGTCCCTGACAAAAGTCTTGTCGGTTGTGTACAAATTGACCTGAAGTGCCGCTGAAATATATTTCTAATCAAGATTTATTTACAAGAAATGGTCTCATTTTAATCCCAACAGCTTTTGTAATAATGTTCCAGTGCAAAAGAAACTGTCAAAAAGTATTCTAATATCACAGCTTGGTAAAGCCCTTGAGTCAATTTTTGCAAAGACATAAGTGTTGTCGCCTTGTCATATGAGCTTCACCTGTGACTAATAATGGATCAATTAGGTCTCAGGTGTGTATAAAAACAACCCCAGTACACTAGACCTTCACATCAACTGCAACTAGACATCTGCAACATGCCTAAGATTCACCCTGAGACTAAGTTTTGATTATCAAGAGGCGGAAGACCAGATCCACTGCTGATGTGGCAGACACCTTCAATGTATCTCAGCGTCAAGTACAGAGGATTAAAAAACATTTGAAGACACTGGAGATGTTTTTGACAAGCCCAGGTCAGGCAGACCCCGCAAGACAACTGCTCGAGAGGACCGTTTGTTGGCTCGAAAATCCAAGGCCAGCCCATGTTCCACTGCAGCAGAGCTCCCACCAGACCTGGTCCCTGAAGTCCCTGAGTCAACCAGAACGGTTTGTCGGATTCTGTCTCGAAATGGCCTCCATGGTCGAATCAGTGCCCAGAAGCCAGCACTAAACAAAGACAATTGAAAAACCGTGTGGCATTTGCCAAGGCCCACGCCTGCTAAAAGGTGGACGCTGGAGAAGTGAAGAAAGTGGATTTTTCAGATGAATCTTCTTTTGAATTACACCACAGTTGCCGCAAATATTGCAGGAGACCTACTGGAGCCCGCATGGATCCAAGATTCACCCAGAAAACAGTGAAGTTTCGTGGCGGAAAAATCATGGTCTGTGGTTACATCCAGTATGGGGGTGTGCGAGAGATCTGCAGGGTGGAAGGCAACATCAATAGTCTCAAATACCAAGAAATCTTAGCTACCTCTTACATCCCCAACCATAAAAGAGGCCAAATTCTCCAGCAGGATGGTGCTCCATCGCATACTTCCATCTCAATTTCAAAGTTCCTCAAGGCGAAGAAGATCAAGATGCTCCAGGATTGGCCGGCCCAGTCACAAGACATGAACATCATTGAGCATATGTGAGGTAGGATGAAAGAGGAAGCATGGAAGACCAAACCAAAGAATATTGATGAACTCTGGAGGCTGCAAGACTGCTTTCCTAGCTATTCCTGCTGACTTCATCAATACATTGTTGAATCCTGCCAACCCGCATGGATCAGTCCCCTTCCAAGCTCATGGAAGTTATACAAGATATTAAATTTGAATCTCACAGCACCGCTATTTAATCTGCTGACATATTTTAGTATTTGCAGTAAATTTGTTCAATTTATGTATAGGCGACAAAACTTTTGTCTTGCCAAAATTTGACCTTTCTGTCTTGTTTAAATAATAAATCTTTTTTTAGTGAAACTAATCTATTTCAGTGCATTGAACATCATTTGGGAGGGTTTTAGCTTTTCATATGAGCTATTTCTTACACCAATTGATTAATTAAAAGTCAGGTTAATAGCAGGCGTTTCTACAAAATAGATAAGCTACAAGACTTTTGTCAGGGACTGTAGTGCTGTTAGGGCCTGGATAAGAACTGCCAGACTGACTGCCCTCAGCCTCAGCCTCAGGGAGGAGGGTGATTTGTGAATACATAACCTCAGGCTCCGGAGCCCTCTGCCTCAACGATTGCCGTTTAATCCATCATAGGAGCCATACCGGCAGCATGGCTAGCCTGAAGGGTTAACAGCAAACCCTATGCAGAGGCTGCTCTGTGTACAGATAAACCTTTTATGGTTCAATATAACTGCTGTTAAAAGTTTTGAGGCTGAGGTGGAACCATAGTATCAGTCATTTACCTTAGTGTTTTGTAGTCAAATGGAAAGCTAATCTCTCCAAGAAGTGAAAAATATCCACCTTGGGAAACAACTTGTTGATGTATTTGTCACTTGTTAACTGCGTACTCACAAAAATTGCCATTACAATGTAGTAGTGCCAAGCATTTGATTAACTGACTATTTTCGGAACAATCATTATTTTTATGAGTTTGTCGGCTAACCATTCACATAAATCAACCAAATTATTATGATGTGAGAATGTAGAACTGAATGTGAGAATGTAGAACTGATGGTCTATCCAGAAGCAGGGATGGACTGGTAATCTGGAATTTGGGCAGATGCCAGAGGGGCCGCTTGGGCCGACCGTCTAATCAGACAGCCATACGGCTCCTTAATTGTAAACGGCGGCCCATATCCTTTCGCTCCCTTTTAAGCGTCAATAATAACGTTCTCTGTCCACAGCTATCAATAGAGTAATCTAAACAGTATTTATACCACATGAGTCTGCATTATTTTGTAGCAAAATTACTTATTCAGATCAGATGTTAAAAAATGTGCATGGTTTGAAATCAAACAAATCTACCTGCATCTATTTCTTTTATTTGATAATTTTTTTGCAAAAGTTAAAATGAAGCAATGTCTTGTGGGAATTTCAAGACAGAACTAGCGTGGTTGTTGGAAATTGGTTGAACGTAAGAAGCTATACTGTTGACAAAAAAAAATTAAAAAAAATGAATTGAGGCATCAAGCAACACG
>NC_045741.1:17454239-17455810 GCF_008692095.1 Etheostoma spectabile | reverse complement strand
GGAGAAATTTAAGAGCGCACTGTTGGCTCACGGTGAAAAATGCTGCAAAATGACTGATTTGTTTTTAGCACTAATGTTACTGACACATCTGAGCCAGCACACCAGGGAGAAAGACAGGGTAGTGAGGAATATGAGGAGGAGGAGGAGGAGGAAGAACAAAACGAGCAAGAGGGGGATAAAGAGATAGACATGGATAACAAATCTATGATACTAACCAACACAGAACAACAAGTCTGCTGTGTAATGTAAATTACTGGAAGCAACAGAGATGGAGACCAATGCTGCAGGAGGAAGGAGTGTAGCAACAGGTATAGTAAGTGCGGCTACTTCAAAAGATCAGATCAACCATGTTTTTATTATGGAGAGGCTGGCTCCGATGATTTACTCATTTTTCTATGCATTGGGGTTATGCATTGATATGTGTATGTTTTGTTCCAGTTGTTTATAGCATGGGAGTTTACATTCCTCATCACTGGGGTTATCAAAAGTGCGTGTTCCTTCCTTGCATCAAAAGTTCTATCTGCGAGGTGCGCAACCCCCCAGCTGGTGGGCCACTGGTGGGTGGAAATGCCAGGGCCGTTTTTTGTTCCCAGTCCGTCACTGTCCAGAGGTTATATTGAAGAGACTTCCATGTTCATCTTATCTCAACCAGTGTCTGGAAATAGCGAAGCACTGCAATCTCCCGTGAGTCCTCTCAGCTCCATGACGCGTCAACACTCATCAAACACTGATGCAACCACTTGCACTCTATTCTCTTTGTCTCCTTACAACACAGCTATCACTGTCTTCCACTGCCTTACCTCCAAGCTGTTTTCCCACAACCAGAGATAGTTTCTTTAAAGTTGAGCTTATTTTCTTTTTAATTAATGTGTAAGTTGAAAATTGTTTAAAGCATGTCTTTGTACTTGCTCTTTTCCTGATATTTTACAACAAATGATAACTGAAAACTTGGTCCAAGAATGTACTCACCAGATTAGAACCCCAGTCATTTTATAACCAGGGACTAATTCAAACACACCTATTATGGGAGTTATTGGACAAATCCTTAACAACATAAAGAAGTCTTTATGATTTACCAATAATGCTGTTTCAAGGCATCTGATTCATTACTTTTGAACAGAGTGTGTGAATTCAAATGATCCTTTCCTGTCTCCTACACAAAATGTAATGGAATTCCACTGTGTGAGGAGGCATGGTGAGAATTTGATCAGCACTCAGGCATATGTAACTGAGGCATTCCGCTTCTGTGTGTGATTTCTGTGTGGGCCAGGGTCGGACTGGGAAGAAAATTCTGCCTTGGACATTTTCATCAGGACCGCCCCATCGGGCGGTGGTCCTGAGCAGCAGCCTCCTCTTCTAGCCCCAGTTCTCCACTGGAATCAGCCCCCTGCTGCTCATCTGTCCAGACTCTTTTCATTTTTTTTTCATTTTATACTGGCAGACTGTTAATGTTAGCACTGCAGCTAGCAGAATTTTGCGTGGCACTGGCATCCATAACGTTATTTTGATTATTCCCGCTTCCACCTTAGACATTACACGGAGGGATCCACTTGAAGGGGTGGGGGGGGGGG
>NC_045741.1:17452529-17454229 GCF_008692095.1 Etheostoma spectabile | reverse complement strand
GACCCATCTGGCAATTATTAGAATTGCCAGTTCAAGTCTGCACATGCACAAGAACATGCACTCATTCAAAGCACAGTTCTACCAAAATATAAGTATGGCAACCATGACCTGCTCAGTGAAACAACCCGTTTCCTTTCTATTTTACATTACTCTTCAATTATTCTAAACAAACTGCTTTTACAGCAATGAAATGAAATTACTTCCTGTGCACAATTAACCTTTTTTTTGGTCATTTGCATACTGTTATACAAGTTACTTATATTAACAGAAGTATTTCTAACAAAGTTTGCTTGTTTAAATTAGACTATGGTAAGCTAGCTAACAATGCCAAAACTTGCCCTCTATTTAGGTTTGATGAGGTCAAGCTACAACTGGATTGTGCCAAATATTATATTTGTGAGTTAACTTCAAACCCATTATAGAATGAATCAGCAAAACAATCAACTCTCTTTAACCTGCTTATTGAACGCAATTAGCATGAACAACCATTACTCCCGCTGGCGAGTATGCATGTTTACGCTTTTAATACTTGCTCTTTGAGATGCTTTAACACTTTCACTTTGAGATGTTGATTTGCAGGCATGTACCACACCCCTTCATACCCCCTACAGTGGTACCCTGCTTAGACATACCCTCTGGGGCATAATATGAATATAAATGTGAAATTAATATAAGGTGCAGCAATCCTGAATGCAGATTCACTCAATGTTACTCATTCAGTATGTAAAGTTACAGGTAGACCTCAAGCTATGTGTTTACTCAATTTATCCTCCTCAGGCTCAGCAAAAGAGAAAAGATGGTTCTTCGACATTAATAAAAAGATGGCAATATGTCTGGTTAAAACCTTAAATTGGATATAAGTGTGTAATGTTACTCTGAATGCTGTTTGCAGTAGAGGTTGAGCTGTCTCAGGGAATCTAAAGCATGCCAAGCATGGCAATTGAAAAAATATATAATTATGGACGTTGAGAGTAGTGAGAAGGACTAGCTATAAGAAGGGCCTTAAATTCCAGGTACTTCACGTCAAGATAGTGTTATACAAAGTGTTAAATCACACTTAACAAGGCTGAATCAAGAACACCATTTATCTCACACACCCAGTTCCTTCTGTATGGTATGGTAGCTTCAGGCTAAATTATTTTGTATGTCAAAGGCCACAACACCTGCTACTGGAGCTATCATGTTAATGTCAAACAATCTATATATGTGACTGGGTGTTAGAAATGACAACTCTGATGGGATGTCTATGTTGCGAAAGTGCGAAATGTCAAAGTATAAGCAATTCTTAGCTAACACCTTAATAAGATGATATATTTTAGTATTAACCCTGGGGGCCCTAAGGCCATTTTTACAGTTTAATTTCCATCTGGATTTATTTAATAAAAAAGCTTGTAAAACATCAACCCTGTTGTCTACAGTCAAGATATGAACATCATTTTTTTTAGGACAAACTGGGTTATTAGAATATTTGGGTTGCAGTGAGGTCACTTGCATGTTAAAAATGGTTGTAGGGCCTTAAAGATAAATAAATAAATAAATGAATCTTCCAGATATGTATTGATATCACAGACATATAAGTAAAACCTAAGCCATTTTCCATTCTAAACTTGGGAGTCACACTGTGAAGAAATAATTATTATAACTTACACAGTTGACAAAATACATGCATTTTTTCCAAAAAAGTCAAGACGTTTTGCTCT
>NC_045741.1:17428042-17452519 GCF_008692095.1 Etheostoma spectabile | reverse complement strand
ACATTTACTTATGCCAATAATAACATAATAATGTCATATTTATTGATATTACACCCACACTAATGTTATACAAGCAAATATGTGTCGAAATAGTGCATTATTTTGCCTTCCATAGAGTATATAGGCATTTTTGTCCCCTCTGGCCTTCCATACAAGAGGGGTGCCTTTATCTCCCATATATGGGCATGTACTTCCTGAAAAATAGACAGGACAGACACAGAGCGGGAGATCAGAGATTAGACGAACGATTCAGCGGCAGAAATGAGCCAAAACGCGATGAATTATGGTCATAAAGTGAATCAATCTTGGATATAACAGTATGGATTTAAAGCCCAAAGAGGCTGAAGTTCCAGGCTGGATAGAAAATCCCCTGTAGAGGTTAGAAAGACAGGGAAAAGACCTCCGTAAACATGAAATCGTCCGGATTTAAACGAAACCGAAAGTTAGTAAATCACTTGTATGGTTCAAAAGTTATTAAACTATGAATCAGAGGTACTTTTTTACTCGTGGGCGAGTGTCTCGGGTTCACAGGGTTAAAGACTCCCTATGAATTTGTTTTGAGGTCTTCTCTGTAGAAACACAAATCACTTAGTGCAGCTTTTGAAGCTATACTTGAGGGAATATCACACTACTATTTCTTTAGTACTTTCTTGAATGATGGTAAAAAAAAGTAATAATTGTGAGGAGAAATGTTATTGGCCATAGAGACTTTACACTGTAAATATGTCTAACTTAAATATGTAAATGTGCTGTATTTATATAGCGCTTTTCTAGTCTTAACGACTACTCAAAGCGCATTAACATCCTACAGGATACATTCACACACTGTGGCCGAGGCTGCCGTACAAGGTACCACCTGCTCATCAGATAAACACTCACACACATTCTCACTCCGATGCGCAGCACCGGGGGCAACTCGGGGTGCAGTGTCTTGCCCAAGGACACTTCGACGTAGGACTGCAGAGCCAGGGATCGAACCACCAACCTCCGACTGGCAGGCAACCGCTCCACCACTGAGCCACAGCCGCCCCTAATATGAATCTCTAATCTCCAAAGCGAGGAGCCAATGTGTCAGACTGGATAGTCTGGAGTGTCTCGCTGAGTGGTATTGGTGAGCAGCTGACATTAATGGCAAGCTGGGCACCCAGGTGTGGAATATGGGGCTAAGTAACTAAATTGTGATGAATGACTCACAGGTTTTCTTTTGCAATATTTCTTTTTTATGGTGGAATGAAAGTCTGTGTGCTTTCGGCTCTTTTAAAACTGAAAATATTAATTTCTATTTCCTTTACAGTACACTACAAACTCTAACAAATTAACTGTTATATACACAGATTGCAAAGAAATGCACTTTTATTTAGTTCTTTTATTTCTGAGTTTTTATGAGAGTTCATGGATACTAGTTAAATAGCATCCTTTTATAGACAAAGCAAAGGCAATATTCATGTCTCCATACACCATAATTCTGTTGATACACAAGACATGCTCCATTTTGATTAGAGGGTACACCTTTCATTTTGTTCAGCTGAAAAAAACTATGCTGCTGTTATAACTAATTTTTCCGTTAAACATGTTCCTTTCAAAAGGAATTTTCAAAGTCAAATGGAGTCAAAAGTTGATGAAAAGTTTGAGGTTAAGTATATAAGTTAAAAATGCCTTCACAAAATAAAGCTGGAACATGTTCATCGGTGTGAGAGCTGCATGTGAAGGTGACTATTTCCTAACAATGGTCCGTTCAACCTGTTAACTTCTTGACTCAAGGCCATACAGTACCTGATTTACACGATACACATTAAATCAAAGGGTGCCCGGCGCCTGGGTAGCTCACCTGGTAGAGCGCGCTCCCATATACAGATGTTTACTCCTCAACGCAGCGGCTGCCGGTTCAATGCCGACCTGTGGCCCTCGGCCGCATGTCATTCATCCTTTCTCTCTCCCCTTTCATGTCATCAGCTACCCTGTAACAATTAAAGCCTAAAATGCCCCAAAAAGAATCTTAAAAAAAATAAATAAACAGTGCCAAATTCCGGTACCCGTAAGCGCAAGCTTAACTGTCCTCTCTGCATGTTGATAGAGAATAATATTTTCAATATCTTTAAAGGTGTCACCGTTAAATTAACGGTAAATATTTCCAAGGCCTTCAGCTCAATGACTGCTTTGGTAATGGTCACCCGGTCATTCCACTTTTCAGTCACATAATCACACACTCTGCGGTCGATCTCTTGGAAACGGCCACTTTGAGGACCACGGTAAGATTTTCTCTGGCTGTTTGCATTTTTAGATGGTGTATCATCTCCATTGTACTTCCATCTAACTTCCGACTTTTAGGCTTATTTGTAGCTGGATATATCCTTTGTTGCGTCTGAACATGAATGTGGATAACGTTAGTAATAGTGAGAGATGCTTGCTACAGTTACATTTGTAGTGATGAATCGGCAAAAACACGTTTTATTTCTCGGATTCACAGCTTTCTTCTAACGCCGCTAGGCACTGTTTCTCTATCTTGCTTGAACATATAATAAAGGAACGAGAAAAGCATAAAAAACATATGACTGTGTCTTTCCATGTTTTAGGCCCTGGCACTAGCTAGCTGTGAGGGACTGTGACTTGCTTCAGTTAGGAGGGCAACACGCATTTTACTTGTTTTGTGTTGTTGTCAACATCTGTTGTTGTGGGTGTAAAAATGTCTACATCCCAAATTTAAGAAAACCTCGCTTTTTCAGATGTATTTCTAGGAACAATTGATAGGTTTTAGGTTGTGGGGATGGGTTTGGGAGGGGAGAAAGAGGTCTTGTATTTGGTGTGATGTATACATGTTCTAAATAAATAACAAGATGGTCTAAGTAATTAGGATAAATGGGTCTGTAATTATTTTTTACAACTAAAATTATTTTTGTTATTGCAGAGGAAAAGTACCGAAAAAGGTACCATTGGGTACTGGAACTGAAAAAAAAAAGTCAATGGTTCTCAGCCCTACTTGCAATGCAAGGGAGTAATTCAAACATTTTGATCAGAGGTAAGAATCACACAACCTTACCAATTGAAATTGTCATACCAAGCTATCTGTAGAATTACTGTATTTATTACATATAATTTCCAGACACAACAATATTTAAGAATGCAGGGACCACTATTGGACTTGAACTTGGCTGCAAAACAAAGGAGTTTATTTTCCCATTAATACAGAATTGCTCCATACTCTGGACCTGTGCCACATTAGTCATTTCAGTAGGTGGACCTCTCTGATTGGTATTTGAGGACCCCTGGTCTATACCAATAGATTGGATAGTCCTAGGGCATAAAATAAGTCTGTTTTTGTGCTGAAACACAGAGGTATGTGAAGTTTTCAACAATAACTAATGAGTTGTTTGTACAGTGTACCAAAACAGATTATTTAGAATTAAATGTCTTTAATGGTCACACAATAGCATGCCATTTCAAATGATAGCTAATTATTCCAAAGCTCACAGTGAGACATTCTTTCTTTGATGTCAATAAACCAAAGAGTACACCCCAAAGGCCATTTCCGTCAAAGTACATAATCAACTCAGCCTTTGTGAGACTGGGACTGGAGCTGGAACAATCAGATTGCTGAGGTACTCACTTGAACAGGTCCTTCCTCTCTAAGGAGTCAGACCCGCAGTGGGGGGAGGACAAAGGCGGATTAGCTGGCATACCATCCCACCCTGTCTGGCCTCCACATCAGGACCAGACCCTGAGGTCCACGGATCCCGCCAATTAACTTGTCATTCACTCTGCGTTTTTTCTTCTGCACTGAGACTTAATGGCTTCATTGGTGAAATGGCTTAAGGCCCCGCCAACCTCCCACCCCATCCCAAGTACTCTAGTATGCCATTACATTTACCCAGAATTCACATCAGGAGGGACTTTTGTGAAAAGAAAGCATTACAAGTGTGCCAGTTGTATGGGTTAGCACAATCAATTAAAAAGGTTATTTCCTACTATGACTTTGACTTATCTATAGTATACAATAATGTTGATTGATAGCATATGATTAGCTAATTAGCTAATAGTCGAATTTTACAATAAGAAAAATACAAGTAGACAAACAAGTTTCAATGGAGAACTTTTGAGGCTTTCTAGAGCTTTCATAATGTCTAGTAGAGAATGTAATTAATTCAGAAGTAATTCCCACTGTAATTAATCATCTATCATCAAGGTCTTTCACGGCTGCTCAATGTTAGTAGATATTATATTTTTGATAAGCAGATATAAATCATCTGCCAGGGGGAATGCTTTTCCTGACACTTATTTTGGTTCCTCACAAGCCAAGTAAACCATGCCTCCCACGGTTACAGCATCAGCTTTGATAAATCTCATTAGCCCTTGCTCTGCACACTCATTTGCATAAACTTGTCTGGTGTTCATCAGCCTGGGGTTGCAGAACCTCCATAAATGCATCTGTGTGGTGATGACCTGATGAGTGACTTTCTTGTTTCTCTGCTACATACGGCTGTTCATGTCACAGAGTTCAGGTTTTTTGATACCCAACTCTAGCAACTCTTATGTGGTTTGCAGTGAAATTAAACAGAAGCCATAGCCATCCAACAGTTGTTGTTTTTACATCCTAGAACAGCTAAAATGTTATTTTTTTTAAAGAAAAAACAAAACACAATATACTTACTTTTGTACTTTATTTTGTGTTGTGTCTCCACCATTCTCTGAACAGGCCAAATCCTCTTCTATTGTTCACTAAGGTCAGTAGTATGGCAAAGTGTGGTCCAACTAAATCTTGGATGCATTGGAATGAAGTTTCAATAAATTATAGAGTAGTGTTTAATGTTACAGTGCAGGAGCAGTAGAAGATGAAACCCCGCCATAGAGAACTGTGAACTCTATTAGTATGAGAACATGTTTTACAGAATAAAAAGACCTGGAGCGAGACATTTTAAAGAGGCCAGACAACCTATTTCAAATGACATTTTTATCAGGAATATGAGTATTAACACCCATGTTGGGTGATGATTATATTAATGATCAGGGTTTTCCCTTCCTCTACGTGACGTTAGGGCATTATCTAGGGTGGGGGACGGAGGCAGGATTTGAATATATTTTCAGTCTCTTTGTCTCCAATGTTGTGCTGTATTCAATGGGGGACTGTACATGTATGTTTTCTTGTTTTTTGGTTACTCCTCAATTATTCCTAGTAAATATCTTTTACTTTGAGGATGTCAGGAGCTGTCTTTTAACTTTTAGTCTGTGATTTTCAGCCACATACCAGTACATGTATGACAACCCCGACACATACAATTGAGGTATAGTCTTGTCATCACTGTCTTTAAAAACAATAACACTTAATAGTTTTTCCTTTTACATTTTTAGAAAATATAACTGCAGTGGAGATTGAACTGCACAAAGCCCAGGTCTCAGAAACAGGAGAACAGGATTTGCATTACATTTTGACAACAAAACGATATGCAAATTATTAACAAACAAGAGTACACTCATTTTTAGCAGAAGGGGTTGGCATTGTGTGTAAAAGCTTATAAAGCTTTAAGTTGACACTGACATTAATATGTAGGCTATTAAATCCACTTGCCCCTTTAGCTGACATGGTTTGTATTATGATGATTTAAGATTCACTTTCACTTTATGGAACCCTGATATAAGCTGTGTTTATCTGTACCATTACAAGTTATTTTGTATTATCTTCCATACTCTCTGTTTTCACTTTTGCGTACAGTAAACAGAAGGAGACTCTCATGCGGATCATACTTTCTTTGGTCTGCAAGTCCAGTTGAACTGGGTAAGCCTCGTACTGACAGACAAGTCCGTGGTTAATCCTCAGTTATTTTATTACCTTTGCCATGTTCCATTCCCACACAAAATTCCTGCAGGAAAAATCCTTCCCTCCTATTCCGGGCGGGTGTTGGCAGTGCTTGGTAGCCGGCCTTACCCCAGTCAGTCGAAGACGTAATATAATTTCATATTGATTTCGTGTTGACCTCCCATGAAGCAGTCATCATTCTGTAATGTGCTCCACACGTCTTCTTAATGAAATCAATAGCCCCCCTGCCAGACAGAAGTCCAATAGGACTCTCTGGGAACTCAATGCTATTACTGAGTGAGTATGGGTAACATGTGTGGGTTAAAGACAGAATTTTCTTGGCTCATGATGAACCAAACCTAGATTAAATTTTTAAAAGATACATACATGGTGAGCTTGAGCAACTCCTGTTCACCACATGTCAATTGTATTTGTATTTTGTGTCAAATGTTTTGGTGATTGTGGTTGAGCTGTTTTTGCAGAAGTGGTCAAACTTGAATTGTTGTCGGGGGAAAAAATTTTGCAAAACGTTTACAGCTTCATTATCCAGATATATTGTCAGCATATCAAACCATGTTGGCATGATGGAGTCACTAAATTTTGTATCTTCCACTCTTCGAGCGTGATAGCTCATATACACAAATGATTTATGCAACAAAATTGTGAAATTTCAGATTGTGACTCAAGGATCATTCATCACAGATGCCGTCACAGTTTGTTATGTCTGTTCAATCCTACTTAATATGACAGGGAACTTTTACAAGGGAGAATAAAGTGCATATTATGATGAAAAACGTTGTTGTGTGAGTCACTAAATCTGTCAGCTCTGCATGTGCATTGCATTATAGTTATGTAGATAAATCACTAATCCCCTGTTGTGCATAGAAATGGTGCGTAACAAGAGGTCCGGTATATTCTTGCGAAGGTATTCTACCTCTGAATTCATCCGAGCCACAAGCATCATCACATACATGCACACATACCTCACAGTCTCACAGAGCATAAACATGATGATATTCCCCATGGTTACTGCAATAACAGGTATAACACTATGTTGCCACTGTTTTGCTGATTCTGTTTCAACATTTGCAGTCTCTCCTCTGGACTGTGTGTGATGTCCTTTAGCACGCTTAACACCCACCATCTATTTGGATGACACCGCTGCCTACCAATGACAGCACTGCTGTGGAAACTGTCAAGGTGACTTTTGCACATCCGACCCAATTTGCCAGTGGCACTCACTAAGCCAATGTTGACTGTGGGGCTTTTCCACAGTTTAATTTTCAAGAGCCGCTTTGGACCTCCCCCAACACAGAAAAACATACCACGTTGCCCTCAAACCTGAGGCCAAAGTAGGCACTCTATAACAGTGTCAGAGGCGGGTTAGATAGTGTTCTCTGTAACATTTAATTGTATAATTTTAGCCACTTTTATGATATAGTCTATTTATAGTATTTGATTGATGATGATAACAGCTATATGTTATTTATATTTAAACTGGTGGTTTATATAAAAGTCCAGCTTTACAGAATATTAGTCTCATCAGTCCGAGACACAAGCTCGGGCTGCAGCTGAGTAACCTATCCCCCCCAGTGATTTAGCAACATAGAGTGGTATCGCATTTGGCACCTAAATAATTGCATGCTCGGTATAGGCTGATGAGTTTGAATGAATGATTTTGTATTTCTCCAAAGCAGCATGTTGAAAAGAAATTAACTGATATATATATTATATATATTGAATTGTAGACTGAATAAATCAAATAAGAAGAATCCAGTCATTTAAGAGACTTTGTATTTGCTGTCTTGGCTGGGAGAGAGAGCTCAGACTGTTGAGTACTACACTACTACAACCATGGAAGTGATACATTAAAACTAGTCAGCAAAATACTATACTACCTTTCCAAAGTAGATATTTTGTTAGATTGCTTTCTTATGCCTTTATGCTGTTACGTAAATCATTTCACAACACCATCTAAATTGTTAATCTGTGGAGTTTTGCTGATGTCACATTGTTCAATTCCCATGCACTTGAGTTTTATCTGACTGCCATTTGAATCTGCTAAAGACTAGTGACATGTTGAGGCATTTGATTTGTTCAGTTGAAATGTTAGCCCTTTTACTGTAAAACACTGTCTCTGGGGATAAAAATAGAATAGAAAATGTGGATACTCAAAAGGTAAAAGATTTCTTCAACCAGAGCAGAGGAAAGAGAGGACATGTCTGATGGGGCTCATTATCAGACAAAGACAGGCCCGTCCTGGGTTTAGAAAGCTTAACTTCTCACTAACAATGACAACAACATCAGTAGTTGCTTCATCAGTAGTGTTGCTGGACTTTATACATACCTACTTAATGTAGCGTCTCACTGCTGATACACTATATTCTCAGAGGATATTGCATTAACATCCAACATCCACATTGTCATAGGATCAATCCCTGCAACTGCCATAAGAGTCGGAAGTTGCTACGCCAAGACACTGACAACCCCCCATCCGGCTCCGTCTTTGTAAGTCACTCTGGATAACAGCCTCAGCTAAATACCTTGAATTTAAATGTAAAATGTCTTTCATATTCATGTGCAGTAGTGTGTCAACACCTGCAAAAGGAGAGTCATGGCACAGACAAGAGCCACTGAAGGTCTCGACTACAAACAGACTTGACACATTAAATAGCTTTTTAAATGAATAACAGCAAAGAGCTGGCATGTCTGACAGAGGCTGATAGCATTATATATATGTCCGTCACAGTCATGGGTGCTTGAAACATAAATGTATGTGTTACTTGGCTTCAGAAATATCAGCCTTTGCAACAGAATGCTCTAGATTTCCACTGGGCCAAGACGAGGGGATAGAGAACAAGAGGGAAAGGGGGCGGAGGGGGGAACAGCAAGAGGCGGGCAAGGGTTGACGGGGGACTGGGGAGGGGTGATACAGAGGGAGTGGAGTGAAATAGCAGGCGTGAAAAATGAAATGCACAAATGGAGTTGACGGAGTAAGCACCAAAGAGGATGAGGCAAACGTCTGCACACCTAATGAGTTCCCTTTCAAAGACAAAGAGACTGTCCTTCACAGCAGATTCTTGCAGCCAATTGTCAGACATGCAAATTCAGAGATGTACCATTACGATACGCAAACACAGGAAAAAAACACTGTCAAGAGTTTATAGGCTCTTGCACAACAGCAATGCATTACCACCTGTGCAAACACAATTGGCAACAAAGCCATCGCATGAACACGTCTTTATGTCTGACATCTTCAACACATTTGCATGCATATCCTGTACAACCATTAAGAAATGCAATATTATGGATTTACTTTTCAGGGAGGAGTGGCCATTTCTTTTACCAACTACAAAAAAAGCAATTACAACACACTGTCTGCAAATTGGGTGTCGGCCAAGTATCCTGTGCACATCACACAAGAGAGAAAAATAGAGGGAGAGAGTGAAGAAACAATGCTAGAAAAGCAAGGAAGCCGATCTTACCCTTAGTAACAGAAGACAAAGAGAAACAGATGTAAAAGAAGAAAAAGACAGGGAGGACATGAGAGAAAGCGGGAGCCAGAGAAAGCGAGGAAGATGGACAATGTGGAAATCCTTGAAGCATTTCAAGTAACAGTCTCTCAAGATATGCTCCAGAGGGAAGCGGTTCTCTGAAATCTCACTGTAGATCATTTTGTAGATGTGCAACAACAGAGTTAATCTTCAGTACTGAGGCAAATACAATTACCCATTTAACTGCTAAACCCCTCTGCATGGAGTAAAACATTTTCACTTCTCTACAGGTGTACTAAACATTCTAGTCAGGTAGTGGTGAAACATCAGTATGTACAAACTATAAACTTCATAACACCTTCAAATCTTTAATTTACTGACACTTTATTAAAGAAATGTATAACAACAATAACAGGATTTCATAGACATTACCTCATTTGTGTGTATTGCTATAACTCATTATTTAAATGGAGAAAAGACACAACACATTGTCTCCCATTCAATAATTAACTGAGGCAACAATAAGGAAAGAGAAAGCCAGACACTAGACGAGAGGGAGAGAGACTTGGGTAGTTAGAAAGAGAGTATAGTGAATCCTAGTGAGAGATTACGCTCCTTGCTGCTAAGAAGGCAGTGTGTAGGAACCCATTTAAAAATAGGCTAGCATTTAAAATAGGCCAGATAGTAGATAAAACAGCCTCTCTCTGCCAGAGTAATGAGCTAGGAGCCACTCGCTCTATTAGCAGAGAGAGAGAGAGAGGGGGGGACACAAACACACACAGCTGTGGCAATTAGACGATGGCAATCATCAAATTATTATTTTTACACAATAGGTTAGGCCATATCATCAGTATTTGCCTGGTCAAATTGATGCATACAAATGTGATGCTAATAAGTGGACATGAGCATGCAGATGTGTTTTAACCTGCAAGTGAGTATGGTACATGCATGTTATAGTGCGTGGCGTTTGTGCTGGTGCATATTCAGGCAATAATGAGTTGATGTGGATTTGCAATTATTAGTGGGGCAAATGAATATTATACCCATGTATGAGTGGACTAGATGTTAGCAGATGGGTCACTGAGTCCTCAATTCCTTTGTTACTCACTGCGGTGCAGCACAGTATGAGCTAGTGGGCATATTGTCAATTTTCTGTAGAAAGACTGTTACCCCCTTTTCAGTACCCAACACTGGTTTTGTACATGTGAAGGGGCACACATGCACATGTACAGCTTTATTAAATATTGTTATGGGATCACATTAAAAGTAGATTAAACTAAATTCAAGGACTTTAAATTAACTTTAATTTCTCTGTGCTTCTGTGTTTAGAGACTATGAAGAAACAAATACGTGTTACATTTACTTTCCCATCAGCATTGTAGCATAGTATCTCTGTACTTTTATTTATCTATTTATATATATGTATATATATATATATTTTTTTTTTAATATATTTTGATTGATTCAGTACCTCACAATTTACGTCCAATGTTTTCATTAAGCACCAAAACAGGTGTGCTAATAAAATTAGTGTGCCATGTGTAGCAAAAGTGGTATAAGTATGTGGATTAGCATATAATGTCTTTTAAGACTAACTTAATCTTAACCTGAAGCATTTTATTTGCCCAACTCTAACCATACCATTAACAGTTTATTTGCCAAGACCAAGATTTTTTCCCTAACCATACTGTAGTTGCCATGTAGAGATGTTGGAGAATTTCATAAACTATTGCAGTGCCCGTTTGGAGGGAGTGCCTGTTAGGTTCACTTTTTCCATCTTCCAAATGCAGCCGGAAAAATGTGCGCAACCGCTGGCAACGTAACAACGCGCTGGAGAGCCCAAGAGCTTGAGTGTTCATCTGACGTGTTTGTGTATGATTCATTTTATCATTTTCATGTAGGATAGACAGCCATCAGTTTTTGGCAGATGATCAGTTTTTGGCACACCGGTAGCCCACTGCAAAGACATGCTTGGGCAACTTTTTCCTCATACCTAAGTCGTCAAATACTGACACTTGCTCAGTGGCTCTCAGCGTCAAATATCGACGCAAAATGCACCCTTCAGCTTGAATGCAGCGCTGTAAGATTACGTATTATGAAGAGCGACAATGGTAAAGAGTATTATTAAAGAGCAAAAATCCATGTGTATGGAGCAGGTTGGGGTGGTGGATGGGTTATAAAAACACAGGACTTTCACCGAGGAGACCGTGGCTAAAAGCAAGAGCTGGTGAACCGCAATCATTGAGCCTTTTAGAGATGTAGCAACTCCCCGTCCCTGCTGCTGTACTGCACATGCAAGAGACGCACATGCACGCAAAGACATTCTTGATTTATAGTTACATGTTTGCATTAGATGTAAAAAATAAAATAAAAAAATAAAAACATGACTAAACATAATTCAAGGTTTACATAATCATCCAATACTGCCCTTCTTGTTTGGCGATGTGCTTGTGATGAAGCCCAGGACCAGGTTATATTCTAGTAACATAATGCTACACAAATTGGCAGATGGTCCCTGCACAATTTGATTATTCTTAGACAAACACAAAGTCACCATAAATAAAATCAACCAATTGTGTTCCTTGAGTTAAAAATGAGAGGTAATTTATTAATAAGGAACTTACTGCTAATGAGATGTTGCCTTTTGATAGTCATAACATGAACGAGAGTGCACATTTGTACATCTAGAATAATGTGATGTTTAGTAGCTGCTTTGTACAGCTGACCCCAGAACCAACATGTAAATCATCGAAGCACAGCATCAAAGACATGCAAATGTATACTTTTCCTCCGGCCAAACTGTTTCTCTTCAATGACGGCCTGTAAACAAAACAAACAATATCCTGCCAATAGCCTTCGTCCAGGCCATAAAGCACATCACTCCATGGGCAAATATAATCTCTGGGTGAGACCAAACATCAAAATCCTTTTTTTTTTTTTTCTGCATTTGTCGCTTCTGTGTTCAAGCCACACTTATCTCTGGGAAACAGATCCATGGAATAACCCCTTCTTTATGTTGTTTATACAGAGCAAATGACTTGAGTTTTTTTCCATGCAGCTCAAACATGGTCAGAGAAATGTACTGAATAGCATTCAGCCTTATGTACTTATGCCCTACTGAGCTTTTCTTTTCTGAGTTTTCAGGCTGCATTGCAAATGAATGATAGTGTTCTACTGGATTCTGGAAAAGGTCTGTATTTGGATAACACCGCAAATATTAAAAAAAACTTTTATTATTATAAATTTATTTCAATACCTTCAGATTATTTATTTTTTTCCTAAATAAAAGGTAATTTACCTTAAAGGGGATTTGAATTCCACAAGGATAAGATAATATTATACACTTACTTAAAACAGTTACAAATTACATTCATAAACTCTCACAAAGAAAACTCAGGAAAATCATGGATTAACATCTAACACTCAATTTGAGACTAATTTATATGAAATATAATGTGTGCCTTCATTTTTAGAATAAATGCTTTTGGTTCGTTTTTTTTCCAGCTGCAATGGGCTACACATGCTTCTGGGCACACACTCCTGACATATTGCTTCTGGCTGCTCTGTATCCAACTACAGTGTAATGCCACATATTTCCGTTGAACAGCAGTGAGATTGACTGACAGTGATACCTATTACTCAGCCACTAAGGTCCATTTTGCAGGAAAAAGCACATAAATCACGTATCATTACCTGCTTTATGTTGCTCATCTGTCCTACCACGTCACTATGCAAGATGCATTGCACTTGATCAAAGTATATTCTGTTTCCAATGTATTCACAGGGCTGGGGCCAAGGTTGAGCCTGAAGTTGTTTTTTAAGTACAAAACTGGAAGCAATGTGAAACAGAACAGCAGAAGAGCTGGAACAGGGGAAGAGTAGGAGAGCCGGAATGTGAGGTCATGGCTCCCCCTATAGGGCAATAGGTGCAGAGCAAACAGTACAGACGGGAGAGGCTCTGTTCTTTCACTCTGCTACCCTCCCATAGGAATGCTTGCAAAGTCTTATCCGCACTAGTGAGCCTAGACAGCCATTGGCACTTAATAAACTCAGGACTTAACAAGCAGGAAATACATGCAACTAAGTAAAGAGAGCTTGTATTTCCCCAACATTTCAAGCATAAAGAGGAAGGATGCTCACTATGGGAGTAAATGAGGATACTTATTCTAAGGAAGCAAAAGTTTGTTTGATCCACCGTCAGTAGGAATCTGGCTGTTGAGGGAAAGTTCCAAGGCTGTAGTGCATGTGGGAAGAAGATCAGAGTGTTTTATTCTGCTCTGGGCCTCAGACTTCAGCCTTTACCAGGAGTAATGATCTCACCCCCCACCTGCCCCAACCGCCTTAGATTAGCAAATGTGTACATCAAATTCATATGTGCTGGCTACAGCTACTAGACATTTAGGGAGAGTGCCAGAAACAAGAGATAAAAGAAAAGAAGACTGAGAATTTTGCTTGGATATTAATAATGTGATATTTCTGGACATTTAGCATTTCTCAAAATGTATACGTGTGACAAGAGCCTTCACCAAGTCCTCGTAAAAATGGGAGGAATTTGAACCACATGTCGGATATCCAAGCTGTGTGCTTTTATTACTTCTGAATGGAGCCTTAGTCAGGTACCCCTGGTTCCTCCTGTCCAACAAAGTAGGGTCAAGAGGTGAGACAGGTTGCCATTAAGCCCCCCTTCATCCTTTACGCAGCCCCCCCATTCACAATGCAGGAGTAAGAGGTCTAGGCTTTGTGCTTGCTTCATCACCTCCAAACCTTTAAGACTCTGGTGACTTTACCGTGTCTCAAGTAACAGCCCAAGGGGGAGGCATGTCAGGTGTGCACTGCCTTTTGCAGAATCATCAAAGACTCTGAGAAGAGCTGAAAGGAGTCTATGTTTGCCATCAGTACAAGTCAAATTTTTGTTTAGCCATGATGACTGACCAGGGAAACGTTCTCAATGAGCATCATCCTGACTACACAATTAGGTCAGAATCCAATTTTAAACTAGTCAAATCCATATATGTAGGAGTGCCAAGGTTTTCTTGCTTTTGAAAGATCAAATTGCGTTCTAATGTTGGCAGGAAGAAGAGTAAAGACATTCAAACATTAATGAGGAAAGCAGAAGAAGAGTCCAAACCCAGAACATTAAAAGTAATTAAGGGAACTTGAAAAGAGACTGATTAGGATATGAATTGGAATACCAGTAGAACAACCCCTGCCAATTTAAGCCTTGCTGAGCATCAGATATTTGCGGGAATGCAAATAGTTACACAGGGAATCTTCTCAGAGGGCTATACAAAGTCTTGCTGCCTGCCTGACAGATCGGCAATGACATTAAGGCATGTAAATGAGAAACTGTGCAATTTCTGGGACATATTAGATGAACAGCAAACGTGTGATAAAACAGTAATATGAACAGAAACACAGAGAGCACCAAGTCTTAGCTGATTAAGATCAGCCACTTGCTAGTTATTCCACCAAAAGAAACGATTTCAACAGTGTTACATCAATACATAAGGGAGATAGAAGGGAGAGTTTTCTATGAGGGGAGCAGAATTTACTGCTCTTATGCTTCATCAGTGTGCTGCAGTGGTGGCTGTAAATCTGCAGATTGATCAAACTGCAGAGCCAAAGGGATCCAAAGCCTTATCTCAGAGTAAGGGCTCAGCAAAGTCGAAGACTGTTGGTGTGAGTGATGGCAGTGGCTATCTGACTTCTACTTGGATCCTTCCACTTACAAAACAAAAATACACAAAGTTTGAACACACCAGCATAATCTTGCTCTTCCAAAAACGTGTACACGTAAAACAATGAATGTATCTATACTTAAGGAAAACGATGGAATGTGAGACTGATAAGACAGAGAGATAGTTTGTGCTCTCGGAGGAGATTCACATACCAAGACATCTTCCTCATCCTCTTCTTCCACACTGAGTTCTTCCCTGCAGCACAACAATGCCTCTTTACAACCTCTGCAGCTAGACAATGACCTCATCCTGGTCAAATCCATACCTTCCTGTCAGCCCACCATCTACATCTGCCAAAAGACACTAAACCATCCACTCAACCGTGTCTGTTGTTGAGGGGTATTACCTTTATTGGACATCTACAGCCTGAAGGCTGAAGAGACAGGCAGACTCAGTGTGCCTGCTAGGCTCTGGGAGGGCATCTCTCTTGTTAATAGCAGCCTTTGCCTTTGGTAACACACAAGGTACTGATCCCACATGGCGGATGCAGTGGGAGGGACGAGGGGGCACATGCTTGGAGAAAAGAAAGCAGCAGCCTGCTAACCCCACGGCTATGCTATGGCTGCTCCTTTCTCCTCTAAAGGTGTTGCATTTGAAGTGTTGGCTTGCTTAGCTGGCAAATACCCCAAAATAGCTTAAAAGAAAAGCTGTGAAAGTTAGAAACTGTTGTCTATTTTTAGCATGGGGTACATGACTAGAATGTGCGTTTGCTTGCGTATGTGTTTGTAGAGGATAGGGTGCGAACATGCAAAGATACAGAGTGTGATCAGCAAGTCATGTACATACCTTCCCTTCTTTAGGTTTTTATATTCTGATAACGTTGTGTAAAGTCTTGGTATACTGATTTTAGTTGATTTGGTAATTGATTCAGTATTTCCCCCCCTGCCATTGGACCAACAAAGGTTTTTAGAAATAAAAATTCCCTCCTGATATTATTTCCTTGAACACAAGAGGCTCAGATGCTCCTAATCTTTGTAATATACGGTCTTCATCAGAGTTTTCAATTAATACTACACCAATCCAGTAATCATTCTGCTGGATCTTAATTAATTTTGTACTGTAATTTTGTTTCTCTTATCATGCAGTAGGGATCTCTCACTAAAAAGGAAAGAAAATGGTCTCCCTGTGGAAAAATGGAATTCCTGCAGTCTACCTTCTGTTTTACTACTCCATACCTACAGTTTTGCTTTAACAGTCATCCTTTGACACCATGCGATCACATATTTTATTGCAATGTCTGGCTGGCATAGACACAGCTATTCAAAGGCCAAATAATCAAATTAATGTGTAAGTTTGACTGGGCTTTATAACAGACAGACAGCCAATGATAGCTTTGTAAAGCAGCTGGTTGCAAATATTGCTTGTCATAATCTATTATATTGTAGAAATTGATATTATTCAACTATTTCAGTTTTTCCTCCAGAATTATACAAATAAAATAATTTCAGGGGGGAATTATTGGCTATCAATAAAATATTACAATTATCAAAATAAACTATAAAATAGTAAATATAATACATATTAAATAAATGTAAATATAGAAATAGAGGCTCGGCATAATTCATAAATGAAATGAGTGATATAATAGGCTACTATATTAAAGGGTAATAATAGTTTCTTTTGGTTTTTGGTACTGCCACAGCTAAATATTTTGCAGTATTTAGTACTGTCTGTCCATGAACAGTATCTTATGGACACCCACCGTGGTCCTTGTTCGCAACGTCTTCTCCAAATCTCCATGGTCCAAAGGGGCAGACACTTGTCTTTCTTGTGGTTCAGTGGTGACCATAACTCTTTCCAGATGCTTTACTGTAAGAAATGGAGAGGCATTTGTACAGGCCAAGAGAAAGTGAGCAAGAAGGCAAGAAACCAACAGGGAGAGGATGAGCTCACTTTTCATTTGCGTTGGCTATAAATAAAGAACACATGCAGGGTATCTGTTTGATTCTCTTTCTATATCCACATAGCCATTAATCAGACCAAGCAAGGTCTGCACAGATACATGTACATCCCAAGCAGACGGGGGGACTGGAGGAAGAGAGAGTGACTGGAAATCAAGAGGAGAAAGCCCAGGCCTGGATTTACTGACAGATAAGATATTGCACCATCCATGCTGTTCTTCCATTCCATCTCTCTAAAAGGTGACCTGCTGGGAGCCTGTAGACTCCCACTTAATATTTCTTCCCAGATATTTTCTGCTTATTCGCACATTTCCACGACAGAGAAGGACACAGTTTGGCTTCTGCTTGGTTTAAATGTCGGGCATGTGATGGTCATTGAGATAAATGTGCGCATCAGCCACAAAAAGAGTCAACTTTCTCGCAAATTGTAACTCCAATTCCAACTACCTCCACCCCGTGGCTACGATGCACGGAGGTCTACTCGTCTGAGAGCAAACTCAGTTCAAGCTCTCTGAAAGACATCTGGGCCATCTGTTGAAAAAAGAAGCCAGTCATGTCAAAATGAAGCGTGACAAAGTCTGTTGGCAGATTTTTACTTGTGTTTGTTTGGGTTGACATGTTCACTATGATCCAGGGCCGGCGATTGCTATAGGCGAACTAGGCAATTGCCTAGGGCGACAAATGTGTTGGGGGCGCCGTGTTGCCCTTAGGTCTACTTCCCATTGATAATAGAATTAGAATGACAAGTTAAATAAAACATGTTTTTAAACATGATCATCCTAGGCGCTCCCTCAGCCACACATTTATGTGTCAACCTGATAATTAGATCAACTTGATGATTATTGTTGATAATTTCCTAATTGGGGAAAAACGTTTGAAGTTCCCATGATGTGACGTTTCCAGTCTATGGGTGTCTGACCCATTAAACACACGGAGCTCTGACCTGCGTTGCTTAGCGTCCACTCTGTTGTGGGCATGTTGCCGTAGTTCTGGGTTTGCACCTCCGATGTAGAGCGGCGTGCAGCCACTTTCCTGAACTTTGTCTCATTCGGAGACCAGAGACCCAAACGGGGCTCTGTGTCTGTCAGAAGGTCTGAGATCTAAAGTATCAGCAGAGCAATCACGTAATGCACAGTAGACTATGGTGCAGGTGGTTTATTTTCTGAAATATTGTGACTTTGTTCATGTAATAGCCTATTATCACTTTATTTTTCTCAAAATATCACGACTCCTCCAAATCTCAGAGAACCCAAATGAGATATATTTTGAATGAGCACAGTTTTTGACATGAGCAGGAATCATGCTCAAACACATCTGAAATATTACTGTCCAGGGGTTTATTAATTCATTAAAATTAATGCATGTATCATTGAGGTGAATTGTCACATGCACATTTAAGGAGGTTACTTCCTCAACAAAAGACACAAAAGAGGAGGGAGAAGTAAATTATGCGTAGGCTACGTGTGTGGTGACTCAGATATAATTAGAAAAGTCGATCTACAGGAGAATAGATGAAAGCAATACAGAATGCCTGACAACCTTATGCAACTGCAATATATTCCATTATGTTTTTTTATTTTTGGATTGTAATCTATGTTTACCTTTCCATAAATGATATTTCCAGTGTAAATTCATTCAGAAAACGGTATAAATAGGTGCATAAGAACTGAAGTATTTAATGCACAAAATGTTCATGGGGTGGACCCCCAGACCCCCAGACCCCCACATCATAAGTCACCATGTACACAAATCTGGAAACAAAACACTGGCCTTTGGGTTGTCAAACCAGTTATGATTAGACCACATGCTAAGATGATGGGGGGGGGGGGCAACCAAAGGGCTAGAGCCCTGCTACAATCTTTGGTGAGCAAGAACGCAACGCCTTGTCTGAATATACATCCCTGTTACTTTCCTAAACCTTTGTGTCTTCCTCTCTGTCTGTGTCTTATGATATTCTTCTTTTCAGAGGCATATTTTAGTGAACCATCTGTCAAATTAGACACTGTGTTACCAATGACCGTTTGTTGGCAAGACATGTGAGGGTGAAAAGAAAGGAAAGAACACAGAAAAAAATAAACGGAGGACAAGTAAAGGATAAATATTATGACTGATGGCTTTCTGGGGTGTGTGCCTGCGTCATTTGGCACCCCATATTACCCTTAGGGCTTTAGGTATCTTAGCTTAGCTTACGCCTACTACCCCTCCTGGGGCATAGGCCCCCGACAAGGGTTCTTAGGTCTTAGGTTCCTAGGTATCTTAGGACCTGTTATTTTGTCCCACCACACTGCTTAACCATCCTATTTTCGTTTCTGGTGACATTTGTATCTACTAAGAGGTTTGTGTTTGTTTGCTTCGTAGAATTTTTCACTGTTTTTCAGAAGGAAAGAAGACGCACAATGCAGTTAGTTACTATTTTTGAGACAGAAGGACAGAGACAGAAATGATGAGAAAAGAGACAGACTGCTTAGCCAGTCAAAGGGGGGAAAAATGTTTTGTGTCTGTGGCTTTGAAAAGAGACTTGCTGGTTCGTACTGTTCAAGAGTTATTGTTTACAACAACAACACAATTTCATTCAATGAGGACAATGGAGGTGTGCAGGGAAGACTGTCCCTCATTCAGACTGGAATTAGAGAGAAAGACTTGCTAGCACGCAATGTGTTTGTCATTGTTCTGCTGTGGGAAAGACTATTTCTTTACCGCTCACACGCTATTGGTATTTCACTGACAGCTTCTATAAGCAGGAGCTCTGTAAATGTCACAAAGTAGAATTGCACACATATTGGTGCTTTGTTGCAGGTGACAATGCATGTTAAACTATATTGTTAGTGGGGTGACTCCTATTCAGTAAAGAAAAAAAGATTTCAGGAAATGCAGCAAAGATAGTTTAATTGGGAAAAGGTGTATAATGCTTGAACAAAGGTAAATATTAAGGGGAATTATTTAAGGAGGTAAAACTATATATATAACTATATCCAGATGTTTTCTGAGTGGTTTGCAAGGCGGTTTTAGGCTGAGGACAATGTGGTATGTATTTGCATCCACAGCATATCTTACTAATGGAATGGGAACAATATGAAAAAGATGCTGTATGTGTAGCTTTGGAATCATGTACTTGATATCATAGAATTGGATGGACACGAACAATGGAACATTCGTCAAAAGAGGTGTTTTACAACTATGGGTTTGGTTAGTTATTTTCTAATAATAAAAAAATCCACATGTATGCTAGAGGAAACTGTTTCCTGAGAGGAAATAACTGTTGACTGATTCAATTTTATTTATAGTATCAAATCATAACAAGAGTTATCGCAAGACACTTTACATATAGAGTAGGTCTAGACCACATAATTTACAAAGTCCCAACAATTCCAGTAATTCCCTTTAATGATATATATACGGTAGAATAAATAAACACTGTGTACATTTGAGATGAAAATGACTTTGGTACGGAGATAATGTATGTATAATTTATCAAAGAAGTGAAGATTTTCCCAACTGAAATCGCATCTCTCAATGTTGAAACTAGAAAGTATGTCAGGTAAAAGAAAATCAAGTTTACTCAAGATCTCAATAATATAAAAAGAGAGGTTTGATTTTGTTTTTTATTGTCCTTTGTAATGGGAAATGTACAAGATTTAGTTAGTAAGATTAAAACATGTATGATGCACAAAGACATAAAGGAGAATTACGGTAAACACATAGCCATGTTGTTTGTTGTCACGAAGTGCTGTCAGTATAAAAACGAAAATAATCGGTGTTATGTTACTGCTAGCTTTTGCACCCAGGCGGCTAAAATGGGGCAAGTTTTAAACGTGCTTTTAGCCCCTTAACATGTTCAAGTTGTCATTACAAGTGCCTTGCCATGTGAACGGATTCCTTTGAAGTGAAAACAGTGAATATGGCTGCAGTAGATGTAAAAGAAATGCATAAAAGTTGTGCTAATTCATACCTCTGTTTAGTTCCGGTGTTGAGACTTAGGGACTTAGGGACCGTCTACAAACTACAACACCGAAAAACAACATTATTAATTAATTTAATGATTAAATAAGGTAGTGTCTCCAAACTTACCTCAATTAAAACCTGTCTCCTGTTAGTTGTGCTACAGTACTTACTAACTACTTAAATAAGCATAGGCATATTTTAAAAAAATATCTTTGTATTGCTTTTCGGTGTTGCACTTGTCTTGCCGTCTCACCACTAGAACACCTGAAATAAACAGAGGTATGAATTAGCATAACTTGTATGCATTTCTTTTAAATCTACTGCAGCTAAATTCACTGTATTCACTCGGAAGGAATCAGTTCACATGACAAGGCACCTGCCCCGTTTCAGTCGCCTGGGTGTGAAAGCAGCAGTAGCATAACGGCACAGCACTAAGTTACAACAAACAACATAGCTATGTGTTGAAATTTACCAGAATTCTCCTTTAATTAGCTACTGTGATGCAAAAGATAGATGATAGTTAAGAAAGCTTGAGAGATGAGAAAGATTTAAAAGATTTAGTTTTCAATTTTACACATACAGCTAAAATTATTTGTTTATTTGAAAGTATATAGAAGTACAATGTCATTATTAATGTTTTTCTTTTGGTTTTGGTGAGCAGTGTCTTGTAATCTCATGTGGGACGGACCAAATGTTAGGCACAACATGGAAATAAAACACAAACAACTACAAGTCTTCAAAAGAAAACACAAGAGTTTGCAATTTAACTGTCATACAACAGTAGACAATAAAAGAGTTATGACATCATTCCTGAGTCCATGCTATAGTCAGAATTTGCAGTGCGAGTATTTTCATGCTTCTAGTATGTGCATAAGTTTCAATAAATGTTGGATTAGTGATGAGCTCAAGTGTGAAAAAATGTAACTGTCATTCAAATCCCTCTTAAAAACAAACACCACAAAGAAAAGATTCTAGAAGCCACAGTAAATCCAAATTAGTTCTGTCATGGTTATCTTTGTTGAAGTTGTTGGATGTCAGTGTGAGCTTATTGGAATATGTCAGAATCAGTGTGGAAGGTGAGAGACAGGCTCGTTGTTGTCGCAGCTTGAGCTGTCACAGAGTACCCTGAGGGGATGTTTTGTCACTGTGCAGGCCAAGGCACTGATGTATTGTAGCCCACAGCTGATGCTCTTTCACCTATAAAGCGAATCAGAACAGTGACCCAAATATTTACTTTGCTCTTTAACCTTGACACACCCTTTTCAGAGACAAAAATGAATGAAGGACAAACTCAGCAGGAGTTTAAAAGTCTTACAATCCATCTCTCATGTACACATTTAGAAGTCTTGCTGAAGATCTAGACAAGTTCCAGTAGCAGTTCAGACTAGCATTAACCTCCTTAAGCAGAGAACAAAGACAAAAATAGATAACATTTGTTTAATGTTGGACTAATACATAACATGTTTCACTTTTTTTATCTGTCTGCATGGAAGGTATGTCTGGGATTTCCTCAGACAAAAATTCAATGAAATCCATCTCCTTCGACCAGATGGCTGTGTGGCTACCTCCCTGCTCTCTCGCTTCCAGCACATCCCATCATCTACCCGCTCTCCTTCTCTGCTCTCTTTCAAATGTCACTTTGTTTGATACACAGGGGTGAGGGCCAAGGAGCAGTGCAGACAGATTTGGCCTGTGAGACATTTACTTTATCATAGATTTGTTTAATCCTAAACCTCTCCTCGGATGAAAATGGACCAGACTCCCCCAGATCGGTTCTTTCTGGAGGCATTTTGCCATGTCATTCCAATAAGTAGTGCAGCCAGTGGGACATACTGTATGAGAACATTTCCACACAATTGAGAACACACATTACAGATAGAAGCTTAAACTATGGACATTATTGAAATGAAACTAAAATGCCATGTACGGTCTTTGTCCAAGGTCTGCTTCATTTCAGTCCTGACTTGTAGCACAGATGAGGTGAACGGTGGTTTGTCGCTGGGTGTTGTTTGTAATTGAATCCTTCCACATCTCTCTGGAAAGCCATTAATCATTCACCTAATTGAGTCACGGACCAGTAATTAGCAGTGATTGGGAGCACGATGGTTGGAGTGATCCTCTTTGATTCTACACTCTTTAACTGCAGCACAGCAGTCATTGGGAGCACATCCACAGCGCCCCCTGTTGAGGCTGACAGCTCCCCTGGCGCATTAAACAGCTCCCCTGGCAAATTAATTTTCTATAGTGATCAAAGCCAGGAACCTGTTCCTTTGCCACATGCGATCTCATTTGCTCTTCAGAGGCAAACTCCCACACATCTGCCTCTGTGATCCACACATGAACACAGAGGTTGATGGTGGATAAAAACCAAAGACAAAACCAGGAATCAAACAATGTCTTTTGAATAAAGCTCAATTGAAACATAGTAAACAGTGTAAATGGATGGAAAGATGATATTCTAGAAAAAGAAAACACTTGGCTACATTCTAATTAAAGGGATAACAATTAATACGATTATGCCCCTCACTCTGCCAAGCTCGGAGGCCACGCAATTAACTGTATACTTATGCAGATAATCAATGTGCAGAGACATCCTCAGCACGGCCAAAAACAGTACGAAGATGGAGTTAACGTTGCTTGATATTCTAAGGTATCTCTTGCTATACCCATTATTTTTTTCTCAAAAAGGTGATGTTAACACAGATTGTCCAGCTAAACAATTGCTTTTAAAACATTGTAATTGTTTTGATCACTCTCCTATCTAACTGCAACCTTGTTACAAAGTCTGTCTTTTCTTTATGCTGTCTTTTTTTCATTTGTAAAGAATCAGATCATTTTTATTTTGTTTCAGATGACATGGAACTTTAAGCTCCAGGAGAAACCAGTAACTGCCACTCAATCATTGCAAGATGGCAACACAAAGTTAAGGTTAGGGAGAGATCAGTTGAAAGAGACTAACATGGGATGTGAACCCTGGTATCCTTTGTCGAGGACTGGAACTTTTTGAAGGAAGAATAATAATGTTGTGCTACTTAACAGCAACTTACGTAGTTCACACAGTTCTTATGGGATCAGTATGTGTGAAAAAATACGTTTCAACTCAAGGACCCACTCACTCAGACAAACAAAGAACACAGACTTGAACATAAAACTTAATAAAACAGGACACCTAAGCCAGCCCTCACTGATGAGGACTGTGAGATGTAGTTGAAAGCTATAAAAAAGCTAGTAAGTAGAGCTTGAGTTGATGTCATTTTGTCACACAATCAACAACTGCAGCTAACAGTCATTCTTCACATGACAGGTCACTTAAACAAAACATAAACATGGGTCATTCAAAAGCTGTCATGTTTCTGTTCAGAACAGTCTCCAGAATACATCCAACCTCCATAAAATAAGATAAGCCTGTACAGAAAAATGTCTATATGGAATTTTTCATTTGAATGCAAATATGCAACATTGCATATAGTATTTCTCAGCAAACACACACACACACACACACAAGGGTAATCTGGGAGTTGACCCGGTGAGCACTGCTCAGCTAGATAAAGGAGATTATCCGCATTGTAGTGAGCTGGGGCCTAGGTTCACTGTGTGTGTGTGTGTGTGTGTGT
>NC_045741.1:17426821-17428032 GCF_008692095.1 Etheostoma spectabile | reverse complement strand
GTGTGTGTGTGTGTGTGTGTGTGTGTGTGCGTGTACACACTTGGTTCCTGTGTGATATACACATGTACTTTTTGTGTGTTTACTGTTTGTACCATATGTGTGTTGTGTACCATGTTGTGTCACAGCATCCCGAGCAACAGAGATGAGGGATTATCTGGATTTTCCAAGTGGGATTTTCAGCAGAGTAGAAGAGATATACTACTAAATCGCTTTCACCCCCTGACCTCCTGGGCCAGAGGCTGCTTTCCAGGCTCTTGACGCCTGGCTTCCTGGACCCACCTGACATTTTTATGGACAGACTAACCTTAGCTGGGCATCTATGACACTGAGGTTAAAGTCAAGGGGTTGAGTGGGTTAGTGTCTTGTGGGAACTGCTGTAGCTCAAAAATAAATTAATAATTCTTGTTACTGTAACTTGTTCTTCAAAACCAGGATTCAGAAAGCATTTTATTGACTGCTTACTTTTATGATCATATCTCCATTATTAATGCAATTACAGTGTGAACATTCAGTGATCCAGGGTTTTTCATGCATAGAGAAAGTTTTGGCACTCCCCAAAGAGGTTTTTAGCCAACCCGTTCTTACTCCCAACTCGTAAAATACTAGTCTTGCTTTGGCAGACCCTCCTCCAAAGTGCTCTGAAGGGAGTCTGGCTAATCCACATAGCATTCAGGGATGGGAGGAAAACATGCTCTGGTTTAATGGAATTTCTTTAAACCAATCAGAATAATCAGGGGCGGTGGTTAAACTCTGCACAGAGCCGCTGTAAAATAGTTGTGCGAGAGAAAACAGAAAATACATACATCCAGCGGAATTTCTTGCAGCACTGGAGCAATCCTAGAAGTGGAATATGAAAGATATAAGACTACTGCTATAAAGATAAAGTAAAATACTGACATTTTGTCAGTGGCTCTCAGCGTAAAATACTGACGAAAAATTCACCCTTTAAAATCTGTATGGGACACACCAGGCAGAGCAGTGGCTCAACCGCACATCTGTAAGATGACGTAGTATTAAAGGAGAATTACGGTCAATTTCAACATCTGACTGCAGTAGATGTGCAAGAAATGCATTAAAGTTGTGCCAATTCAGCTCTGTTTAGTTCCTGTGTTGAGAGGGCAGTTAGAGAGCTTAGGGACCGTCTATAAACTACAACACAAAAGAGATTAAACAAAAAAATATGTAGACTATCAATTTAATGATTAAATAAG
>NC_045741.1:17426633-17426811 GCF_008692095.1 Etheostoma spectabile | reverse complement strand
CAAACTTACCTCAATTATAACTTGTCTCTTGCTAGTTGTAGTACAGCACTTACTTTTCAAAAATCAGCATATGCTTCTTTTTTTAAACGAAGTAAAACTTGCCCTGTTTAAGCCTGTTGGGTGCTAACTCTAGCAGGAGGATAACACAGCACTGATTGTTTTCATTTTTCTCTCTACT
>NC_045741.1:17415778-17426623 GCF_008692095.1 Etheostoma spectabile | reverse complement strand
CACTCCAAATTTACAAACAACAGAGCTAAGTGTAATTGACCGTAATTCTTCTTTGAGAGCAACAAAGCTAGTGAGTAGTATTAAATACCAACAATCTGCATAATGAGGTTGGTTGGGGTGGTGGATGGGTCTAACAACACAGGACTTTCACCCTGGAGAACGGGGTTGGTGTCCTGTTCATGTCCCGCGTGTAACTGAAACGTACATTGTGTAACCCCATTCACAATCTTTTCCCTGCCGTATATCAGTTAAACGTACGTCCCGACCCAGCACGTGAAAAGTAACGGCAAGAGTCCTGGCCAAGCGCGTCTAAATATGATGCTAAAGGAGACTTTTTGGATCAGTAACAATGCCAAAGGCACCTGCCTAGGTGTCACTTTTTTTGTTTTTTTTGTTTTGTTGTTTTAGCCTGCGCCAAAGGAAAATCACAAGGACCAAAACGTCTAATTTTGAGTAGGCAGTCCCCCTCTCATCCACAGCCACTATCAGCTGGTGTTGAGTTGACTGAATCTGAACTCTCCGCTATTTATCTCTAATGGGATCTCCATTTGCAGAGTGAGGCTGTACCGGACTCTCCTCGTGACCCTGCTGCCCCGGAGACCGGCGGCCCAGTGAGAAGCCGCCGCTGACAGGCGCAGAGCTCTCAGCCTTCCGCCGGAGCACCATCTGCTGTCTGTTCGCGCTGTGGTCTGCTCTTCCGTGTATCAGTATTAAATTGAGACAGCTTCATAACCTGTCTCGTACTCACGTTAATAAGTAGTCCAGTTCCATTTACAGTTTAAGTACAGTTGGTTTTAACACCGTCTTCAGCTGTTCTAAATAAATGATAAATCCCCAAATAATTTCTTAAAAAAAAGAACAAAAAACATCCCAGACAGACAACTAGCTCCCTTGGGCCTCATTTATTAACAGTGCATGGAAAATGTTCTAAATTCTGTCTTAGAAAATTAAATTTAGTGTGTACTTAATTACAACAACAAAAGAAATCAGTATTTATCAAATGTGCACAAGCCAATCAAACGCGCATTGGTAAGTAATCCATCTTGATTAAATCCATCTGTAGTTAACGAACATGCTAGTTCACGATTAGGGCATTTACATTAAGAAAGGTCTCCAATTAAACATGCCAATAATGGCAAAAAGAGCAAAGAAGAGGAACTTTGCCAGCGTGATCTTTGTGCACATTGTTTGTCAAGTCTTCCTATAACGCAAGATAAGCCATGCACTATATTTCTAACATTTGTCACAGCTGTCTTTTATAGGGTTTGACACCAATTAGGCAATCATTCTAGAAAAAACTAGACAAATGACTAATTGCAAGTGGATGTTGCTTGCGTAGTACATACTGTGACACTCTAAATGGAACTAGATTCTGTTATTAAGCATGGCCAGAGCTGTGCTCATATTTATACACATTTTATGTCTTAATACAAGTAGGTAAATGTCACACTTAACATACAGTACATACACACACATCTGTGCGTATGCTTGGTTGATAAATGAGGCACCGGGAACTAGGAGTTGGCATACTGTAGCAACCAAGTAAGCAAATCTAGCAATTCATTACCTAAACAACGTGGCTAGAAAACATCTGCAACTAATATGATTACTTGGCTTAGTCTACCTGTTGTAGAACATTATTCATGCAAAATACGTGGTTTAATGATAACATATTACATGTCCAATGGAAGAAGCTTAGATAATACAGGGGCTAGCATGTGATAAATAGGTTACTGCTTTGTTACGGATGTCCTGGCCTAAGTATGCCGCATTGTAATTAGAATAGAAAAAAACCTTGAAAATGAATGTTTAAGCAAGAAGTACAGTCTCCAAATGATCCTTCCACTACACCAGAAGTGTAAATACAAACTAAGGATTCACAATCTGTGAAAGCATCTGTATTTCATTTACATTTTAGGTAATTCAAACAAGCAAACCTTCTCAAAACAAGCAGCAGCTCTGTCACTAGATGCTCTTGAAGTTATCTAAGTTTCTCAGATTGACCAATGAAGAAGAAAGGAACTGGAGTCTGTAGTGTAATACGTTGAATGTAGAGAAAGAACTGAAAAGAGGCTAGGACTTTATTAAGAAGACTCTCAGATTGATTTCCTGTCAGCGAGCATCCACGCTGATGAGATCGATGCAGAAAGGATAGGAGCTAAACATAGAGGAAGCAAGAGAACAGAGTGAGAGATCTTTCCATTCTTGGAGATGCCTCTCATTGCCTATGGGCTCAGACAAGCTGATGTGCAAACTGAGCAGAGCTGTCCTCTTCTTAAGTAATTAAGACATTACTGGGAGCTCTCTCTATCCATATTTGATGAAGACCCCAGCTACAATTAAGATGAGCCCTTCTGTGGGGGCTGTGGAAGCCTGATTGATGGTTCCCACACAGCAAGGCTGATTGGTGGCAGGTCAGTGAGCTGGCGGCATCCTCTGCAGAATACCCTTTAACCCCTGCCTAGGTTGGAAAGTCCCCATCGGGAGCTGAATATGGATGTTCTACATCTGCTTGTTAATGAATTAAAAGAGCAATTTAGGTCTCATCGGCTCCCAGAGGAGTTGATTTCATCTCTTTAACGATTGGCCCCGGTGAACCCGGTTTGGCGTTGCTGCATTTTATCATAAGTTATACCGTCAGGGAAGCTTATTAACAATGACTTCAACTGAAAGGTGTTAGCAGGTGCAGAGTGGAAAATGCCTGAGGTTAGAATTAGCCTAATTCTTCACATGAAACTCACGACTAACGGTGTGAAAGCAAATTGGTATGTTGTCATTGGCCTCTGCCCCTTAAATAGTTGGGGTGTTTTTTTCTCTTTCTTTTTACGATTATCAGATACTAGAAAAAACTTGACAGTACACACACACACACACACACACACACACACAGCTTAAACTGTGCATGATATCAAGACATATTGTACGTACATATTATGAAAATATTCAGCGAGTTTTTGGCCCCGTTGCAAATGTGTACGTCATGTACACAGCTTATATTATTCCATACAATGTAACTTTTACTGAGGGAGATGAAAGTTACAGAGATTTGGCTTTAAATCTGAACTTCCTCTCTGCTCAGTATTTCACTGATAAACGTCTGATCAACCCATTGTACTTGTCAACAGAAAAGAGCCTCCAAATGGCAAGGCAGGAACTTTAAAATTCATATATAATAGAGATGAAAATACAAAGCTTTGGAGCGGGTAATTAAAAACTTTTGCTGCACGTAGACCTTCTCAGGCCTCACTTCATTTCATGATAATGATAATTGAAAGATGGGGGAGGAAGAACTAAATTACAAAACTGGATTACCAAAATGCCCACGTCGGGTGCTAAATTCACTCTCGTTACACTTGTGCAATAGCGCTCCACAGCCTCTGGTTATAGCACACTGACTCGATTACCACCCTCTTAATCAAATTCTTCCTACTCAATTGCATTTGCAGTGGTTTAAAATGTGTTTCTCTTCGCGCACTATTAAAACTCTCCCCTTAGTTCAGGATACGCTTCAGCTCTAGAACAAAGTACCTTCAGTTTTTGAGGCCAAAGGAAATTCCTAAATATCCTCATGTTTATGAGCTCAAGAAATCGTCTTTTTTTAATATGATACCGCATGAAGTCATTTCACTTATGGTGTGTAGCTCTCCCTGTGACTCCACTGTGAGGCTTGAAAGTGGTAAAAGGCACAAGCATAGACATTAGATGGGTGGGGTTGAGCCTGGAAATGTCACCAATTTAGCTCAGTTGAGAAATTTTGTTTCTTATTCAAGAGATTTTATTAAATTACACTGGTGCCAGGCATTATTATGAGATTCACAAAACATCCAGTAATGTCCTTACACAGGGAAATATAGGCAATTTGAATCTTGTTGCAGCCGTAGTGGTCCTCAATAGGGAAACACACTATATCATCAAAAGAATAGTATAGCGGGATTCATTTCTGTGGAATTGATAAAATATATTTAATGTTTAGATAATATCATCTTTTATCTTAAGGATAACTGAGCTGAGTTCAGTGGCACCAGAGACGGTGAACTAGAGATAGTTTCCTGTGAGCCAGTAACCTCAATTTTGAGGGAAAATCCATCCCATCAATTTATTTACTTTGTCCTATAATGTTACTGGAAGGGTCAACAGCCACACCAAATACATTATTTCCAAGTGTCTCTTTTTCTGGCCTAGTTGTTGTTGTGTTCAATGTATTTCCAATATATAATCTATAAGATTAATTGTTCATCTGTTGCTTGATAGTTCATTATTTTCAAATAAACTTAATTGTTTATTTGAAAATGTTTAAATGTCTTTATTTGTATTATTAAATTTAACTGCGGTGACAGCATCACAATGGGGTTTGTCCATGTCTTGCAGCCATCATAACAGGCAAGATGTCAGCATTTGGTTTATGTAACAGAAGTTGTATTTGTTTTATTTAGCAGGATTCAGTATTGTGACTTGTCTGCAAATCTTTAAATGTATACGATAAATATCATTATGCCAATACTACATTTGCAAACCCTCAGCAAGAATAGTATCTTAATCCTTAAGCATTGCTTCTTAAAACATATGGTGCCTTTAGCTTCAGAGGGAACCAGTGAGGGCTCCAGTTTGCATATCTCCTATATGCACTGTCCAATAAGTGAATATGTAAAGTATGCAAACAGATGTCTATAACTGCACAGCCTGTGAGTTGGGACTGCTGACACTGACCACAAGTGTCAGTCATCTGGTCTGGACATCTGCCACGTCATACTGTACATGTGACAACATCAGGGGCCCTGCAGAGACCTGCTCCAGCTAAGTGTTACTGCTTTGTTGTGGCGCTTGTAAGCTCACTGACCTGAACCAAAAGGTCTCATTCAGAAGAAAGCGAGCCCAGCATCAAGCCCCATGTCAGACGCCCACAGGGCTTCTGCAATCCTTTAAAAACACACGGAAGACAACCCTATCACGTAGCCCTCATAACAGTGCTCACTACATGGAAATATGGCTAGTTTTAAAAATTGGGGTGGGTGAGAAGTAAATGTATTAACTCAAATAAAGTAAAGACACTGGTAAGATATGAGCAATAATACGGCTACTGGTGGATATACTGTAACTCATCAATGTAAAAGAGAGATAATGTAGTTTGGCCATTATCCCTGGGTAAGAATGACATTGTGCTCATCCAATTAATTGCTGAGATCTGGAAATGCTCAAAAGAAGTCGGGCTGGATCCCATGAGCAGTTGGACAATTGAAAAAAAGATCCTAAACAAACCAGCAGGTTAGCCATACAGTTTTAATGTGCAATCAGCAACAGTATGAGTGTTTCATTTTATCTAAAAGTGTTTAAATTATCTGGCTAAACTGCTCATCTAATCGCTTGGGTTTCTCTCATTATTAGACAAAATTGTGGTAATGCTGCCCTGTTCTCAGGTCGAAGCAATTATGTTGGCGTACAGGTACCAATAAACTGAAAATGATCTAGTGAGAATAGTTACTGTATGTAAGTAAATTACAACCTTGGATCCAGGGTAGAACAATAGGAAGGGTATAATTATTCCAGAACAGCAAGATTTTAAGGTAGCAGATTAAGGCCAAATTACTTCCCCAACATTGTATGAAGCTGTAACTACATGTCTTTTCCTCTTTTAGTTTCACACACGTTTTCCACAGTAATTAGTAATAGAGGTGCCAATTTGCAGAGATGCAAGCAGTAATTCACCAAAACTGCTTTTGTGTATAACCATCTAAAGCCAACAGAACTGTAGAGCCCATGACAGGTCTACATATTCTGTAAGAATTAATTTTATCTCATTTTGTCTAATTCTTTGCCGTGTATGTTTATACCCAGATGTCATATAACATAACTGAAATTGTTGACTACAAGTGGGATAAGGATAAATAGAGGTCGGCCTACCTGCTCTCTTTGTCAAGATTGCAATTGGACACATTTACACACGCAAATACACACACGCTGACACACACAAACACACCAATACATTTGCACACAGTCTCCCACAGGCTTGAGGCTCTCTGCAGAGGTTCTCTGCAAAATTAATAACACAAGTCACTGGTCTAGACAGTGTAGATAGTGTGTCCTCCTCTCTGTGTATTTTGCTGCCGTGAGAGAAGAGGGCTTGATTTATCAACAGCAAGGCCAGGAGTCCACAGAGAACAAGCTGACTGATCGAGCTCTTTTAATCTGACAAGGTCTCAAAGACAAGAGTGAGCGGGAGAGAGAAGAAGAAGTAGAGAGACAGGGGCAGGCAGGAAGGATTGGGCAGCTATAAGGTTCGAGAGCCAGATGATTTAGAGGTCTAATATCAGCCGTTATTGCTACTCCTATTCTTGAGTTTCCTAATTTCCCCCTAATGGAATCCTCGCCCATCACTGAGCATACTGATCGCCTGTTAAACAGAGCCTCTCCCGACCAATCATTACGAGGCTTATTGCTGTCAACTGCCTATCAGATATGAAGAAAATGGGAATTTCTGATCACAACAAATCCGATAAGGTTGTTTTAGAAAAGTTCACACATTGAACGATTATAATTTAAAGGTGCTCTAAGGTGACGTTACTTCTTTTTGACGCTCAGGTACAGAAGTTTATTCAGTTCAAGCTGTTTTGCAAGCGCTTATCTAGAAGCAGGAAAACCTTCCCTTAGTATGTCTGCCACACATAGTTTTGCACCAGTTACCTCATGTGAGCTTCTTATTATGTGACAGATTAATTGATTGAGTTGGCATTCACACTCAAAGGTACAGGCAATGCACTCAACAATGTACAGCCCTGCAATAAGCTTTTCATATTCAGCTTCTGTTGACACTGTGCCAGAGAGGTGCTCATTCAGCTTTCAGAGGCTGTATTTTGTGGTGCAGTTGAAATGCAATTAATGCAAAATGAGAAATGTCACACAAATCTCATTATCTATCACAAGAGTATTTTTGTGTGCCTGTAACACTGACACCACACAGTTCAAGGCAGAACTGAACCCACACAAACATGTAAATATTGACGTGTGGTAAAAGACTAAGTATATCACCATGTTTATTATTCATTCATTAAACCAGAGCTATTTAATCAACTCTTAGGATGAGGACCTCGCAATGAAAGATGAGCTAATGCAAGGCGCTTGTTTACACAAAGACTCCGCCTCCTTCCTCATCGTGTTGGATCATGCGGGCAGGCTCTTAACACGATTATGAATCCATACTTAATGAGCACATAAAACACGGCAGGGATTATCAACATGTAGCCATAGCCTCCATTGTTAGCTGCAGAGGAATACAGATCCACTTGTTTCTGAGTGGGTTGAGAGTTTTTGGGACAAAGCCACCTCACTTTGTAATTTTTCCATTTCCCTTTCAGTTTAGAGGCAGCTAGCCAGGGCTCCTGTGGTGTAATGTTAAATGAATCTGCCATGCTGTAAACCTGTTGGGGAACTTTTAAAAGGCCCATAAGGGACTGGGGGGGGGGGGGGGTGAAAGAGATACATAAGTGAGGCATCAAAGGAGATAGTGAAAGAGACTCTTTGTTGTTTCCTCCTTGCCGATTTCCAATCCATACGTCCAGCTGAGGTTTAGAGTGGTCTGGTTGTGTTTCTTTGCTGTCAATTTTGCCTGGCAAGGGTCAGTGGCATTTACTGGATTTTGGAAAGAGATGAGGTACAGGAGAAAAGGCAAGAGGGTGGAGAAGTGGAGGGTTGGCAACAGAAGAGCGTAACAAACCAGTAAACATGCCCAGACGTTGTTGCAAGGCAGAGCAGGACCCTCAGGCGTTGTGCTAGTCCAGCTTGACCAAATTGCCTCTTTGTAGCCTGGTCACACTCTTCTTTGACAGGCCTTATTCAGGTGTTTAGTTTCAGGTAAGGATAAAGAGAATGCCTGGTAGTCATAGTTACTAAGCACAGAGGTTTTCAGCAAAGGAACATTTAAATACCCAAAACATCTGTTGTTGCTCAAAACTGTGGTCAAAGCCCAAGTATAGTGGATTTGTATAACATCCTAGATAACAACTAGTGAAAGCAGAGTGCCTTTAATTACCCCTTTACAAATTGACAGTGAAGTGTGGCAACTGTTTTGTTTATATTGCTTTCTGCAAGTATTTGGACCCCCACTGCAACTTTATCTTCACTTCTTAATTGAGCAGTTGTTTGCCAGAGACTAATCTCCAAGGCTTGTGTACACAACAGTCCTGAAAGATTCTGCAAATTAAAGACTTATCTTAATCCTTTCCTTCCCAAAACATTAGCCTTTCAGATCAGGACAATTTGAGACAAATGTTTTTGTATTTGTGTGAAGGAAGCATAAAAGGTACTTTAAAGGAAACCTGATTAGCGTGTGTTATAATATGCATGTAAGACAAAACCTGCAAACATCATTGTAGGAGTACAGGTTGATACATGCGTGAGGATGCTTAAGCCATATAAGATTGCCTTTAAGTGCATCCGTGGACGCTTCCTGAGAAACACAATAGCGCTTAATGTAGCAATTTTATGCTACGCTGAAACACCCATCAATACCTGTGTCTCAGGTGTAACTTGTTCCCTCGACAAGCCATGAACACCTGTCTCTCTAATCCTAACAATTAACCTGGAGACTAGCTACTAGCTTGAATTACATCCAACATGGCTTGCCCATCCTTTATCCTGGCGCGTCAGTCTGTGCAACCTTCTAATCAGAGTAACCCAATCCCTGATTTCTATCCCCGGACCAAGCTGAAAGAGAGACAGACGCGACTAGGAGGGAGACAGACCCTGCCTTTATATCTGCCAGCACTAGCATTTGGCCTCTCATCCAAAGCTACTGCCACTCAACCCCCACCCCTATTTTTCACTCTCTTTTTCTTGAGATGCAGTGGACACATTGTGGTTTATACCCCATCCAAGTCTGTATTCCAGTCACAGATGTAGTGGGAGAATTATATGGGATAGGTATTAAGCTGTGATTTATTTATCTGAGATTGAAACCAGACCAGCGCCTGAAACCTGTCATGTGGTTTGACTGCCCGTAGTCTTACACAGCAGTGCACGTCCAAATAGGGCCATGTCCACAATGACCACACTCATATCGATCTCTGGAATATCATCTTTAAAAGACACCCTGAGGTTCATATTGAGCATGGAAAAGCTCCCTGGACACGGGAGCACAACAAATGGAGAACAATATCAGTACATACAAATCTAGTGGCTACAAGTCAGATACATTGTTGGCTTATTCTTATCTCTGTGCCTTTAGGCAGTGACAATTAGCCACAAAACCTTAGCTGTCCTTTGCTCAATTCCACAGATGCCATAGTAAAACCAATGAGATATGCTGGAAGACAATAGAGAACAGATGAAAAAGGTACAAATGCTTTTTTGGAGCGGCTATTACAGGATGTGGCAGGGCATCTTTTCTACAGGAGCTACTGCTGGTAAGGATTTATTGATCCATCTTTCTATTCCCTTATTTCTTTCATTTTAGAAGGTAGATTGTGAGGAAAAATACCAAAGGAAGTAAAACTCTTTGTATTGTCTTGGCTTTGTTTCTCAATAAATTATACAAATTAGTAGGATAAGTAGCGTGGGAGGAACTACGGCAAAGTACAGGTCTACCCTGCGGCAAAATGGTAACCCCACACCCTTTTTTCAGCAGCCAGCTCCTACACATAAAACCACTTCTTTGGGAGGAGCTTCCGGGGCCACAACTGTATGGTCAATCAGTTTAAAAGCCTATAAAAGCCTCTCTGGATTAGGCTTTTCAACATATCAGGATGCTGGTAAAAATGGTTTTGCTTCCTTGGTAAGGTTGGCTGGCAATATGTAGCTCATAACAGTTGAATGATTCAAGGTTCTCAACATAAGCGTAATGGCGAACACAGCCTTTCTCCTGCCACAGCAGCTAAAACAGTTGTCCTCTGCTGAAAGCAGTCTGGCTCATAAATGCTCAAAATCCTGGAGGGGGAGTTTTTTTGTTTTAATGCGTGTAATATGCCATTTTTAATGACAAAGCAGCCCCAACCCATATTGTTTGAAAATGCATACCACATCGTTCCAAAAAGATATTAGCAGCATCCAGAGGGTTACAGTTCCCTTGTGTACCATGAAGGTCTGGACACAGAGGAGGCTGATGAGAGGTGCAGGATTTTGGAAGAGACGTAAGACGAACTGGACAGTTGGAGGCCTATGCTGCAGAGATCATTTGATATATAAGAGGTTAGGTGTCCTGTATAAATGTTTAATCACTGTCTGGGCTCCTGGTCGTTAACCTCCTTGACAGTGAACTAGAGACGGAAGACCAATGATACCTCTGTCTAAACATTGGGCTAGTACCTTATCACATCTTAAATTCTCAGCCCAAAAGGCTATCCATCCTGCAAGAGCTTTCATGGGCCTTGCACACAGCCCTCCTCTAAAAAACAAAGCAGCTGTTTGGGTCAATGACACACTTCAGTTCCCATCACTTATCAGTAAACATAGATTGATTTCCTTGGTTTCATCTCTTGTGTGTGCAAGTGTGCGTTTTATGTGTTATTTAGTCAACTTAGGAGCTTACAGCTAGTCTTACAAGATAACATCACGTATTCAGAACTTTGTTTGGATCAAAAACAACACAAATCTCTGACCTTAATTTTTTCCAGCCAGCAATTACAACAAAAGTGCCCATTTTGTCTGCCTAGATAATATAGATAATGCTGACGCCTGGAGCCTTAAAAGACATCTGAGAGCCAGGGATCAAGTTTAATCAAATCAAAGCTACTGCACCCATGGGAGGAGATAGTCTTTTTTAAAGAATCCATAGTATAGGATTTTCTGTCTAATATGGAGCTGAAAACAGTTGCATGCACATGCTGAGACCTCTGACTGACATATAGTACTTCTTTG
>NC_045741.1:17403278-17413278 GCF_008692095.1 Etheostoma spectabile | reverse complement strand
TTAACAGGTTATATGACCCTATTTCAGCATGTATCTGGGGCATTAAATTCTAATTATTCTGAAGGAAAAAAAAACAGAATAGCCTAAAAAGAGTAGTCAATGAGAAAAGTTCTACTCACAAAAGATAACAATTACCTGAGTCCATTTACATTTAGACTAGCATTTTGCAGCAATTTTCATGCATGTCCACAGGTACCAGACAGCTCGATGGAGTCTCACAGTTAGCGATAATGGTAATACACCATGAGTCGGGGCTTGAAAAATTTAAAATTGAAGTGTAAAAATGGTTCTGCCAATGGAGCCTAATCAGCCAAGGAGAAACAGTGAGCGGGCTCACACAAAGCATTTTTGAGACCTAGTCAGTTTCCAAAGTCTCTCTCTTACTCTCTACTTTGTCTTGCGGTAAATTGTCAGTTCAATTTCCTTCAACTCTAATTTCTTCCTAGTCACTGATGACCTTTTATGCAATTGCATAATTGACAAAGACCTTAGAACTTCCTCTTTATCTAAGTCATTGATTTTTTTTAATCGATGAAGTCTCTGTTTTTTGTTTGAGTTCTACTGAATTATAGATACATTATGGTAATTGTAGAAATACTGTTATGGCCTCACAGTCCCTCCAAAATATATTTCTGCACTACAAAATAAGACATCACTAGAAATCTGAAAGGTTTGTAAGGTTAGTAGGGGTGAAAGGCTAAATGTAAAACCATCCAAATCCCCTTCCCAGCTCAAGTTTTATTTTCAGCTAAAGTTTGCCAAAATTAACTATAAACATGATCTTATTCTTAAATTAAACATGTAGCTAGTCTTTCCATTTGATAAGGACATGCTCTGTCCTTTTGGAGTAACAAATGACTAATGCAATTATTCATGACTCATTATTTCACAACACCATTTCACAACATTTGGAGAGGTTGTGACAGTTTCACACTGTATCTCTGCTACATCTGGAAAGCTATTCATATATTTTTAAAAAAGAAAGAAAATAAGACAGCAGTTATCCAACTTCAAAAAATGAATTCATGTTGTATATCAATAAGAAGGACATTATTCCCCTTCATGAATATTTCTCCGATAGAGGTATTACATTCATGGGGACCTGCAGCTACATGTTAAGGGACCTGTAAGTCATTACAGAAAGCTGGAGATTTTCCATGTAGTTGTAGAGCACTTGGATCTCTTATTTGTCTTCTCGGACATATTTCTGGTCACACAAGAGCAGTCTTGGAATTGTAAGCAGCAGTCTGTATGTTTCTTTGGATGGGAAAGCTTTACCTCCCTGATCAAACAACGGCTGCACTTATTGTTTACAATTCCTTCCTTACAGAAGACAAGAGGCAGGTCCACATTTATTTATTTGACAGCGGGTATCACAGCCTACTCTTCTGTTATGAAATGTTTTATGTTTAACAGTGATACAGTCAGCAATGGGTTCCACACAAACACATGTCTCCCTCTGCCTTTATCTTTTCAGCATTCTCATAATGAAACAAACAGGTCTGCACTCAGTGAAATGCATTACATCTGTGCTTATCTCGGTGCATTTACAGTGAATCATGTTTACCTTTCATTCGGCAAAATGTTGTGACATGGGTGTATATGGAAAATAAAACCCAGCCAGATATTGTATGCAGAATGCAGTAAGTGATGATCTACAGTACAAGATACTGAGCTTTTTATGCTTTTTCGCAACGGACAGGCATGTGGTATCTCCTTTCTTGTGAATGACACTAAACAGGAGCCCCAAAAAATTGTAAAAACAAAAAATACCATGACTCCATTTTTTACTTTTGAAAGTGTGTGATTTGAAAACCACAGGTGAGTAAAGTCCAATTGAACTCATCCTACTTGGCCCTGCTCTTGACAGAGTCTAGAAGTGATACAATATTTAGAAGGAGCTGATTCTCCTTTGGGAGATATTAGCAAAGAAGGATGTTTCTACCTACCTGTTCTGCCAGACTGACTCTGCCTCTGTTTACTGACAGACAAATGGAGGCATGACCAGCTCCACCAGCATCTTTCCTCATCCTCCCACACCACAATCCTTTGTCTGACACCATTCCCATTCCTCATTCTTTTATAGCACAAACGAATCCTTCTTCTCTCGGCTCATCCTCCTCCTTGTACTGACCAGGGTGGGATTAAATGATAATTTGGCCTTTATTCTCTTTTGGAACACTTAAGGGCCCAATTCCACTCTTGCATGTCTGATCCTCTTATATCAGCGCACTCACTGACATGTTTTTGAAATTCCTTCCCTTTTATTTTCCATGCCGCCGCTGACAGAGCCAACATAATTCTCAGGGTGCCAACAAGTTGTAAACATGGTAATAAGAGGAGTGGAATCATAACCAAGGGAAAGAGAAGTAGGTATAAAAAAAAGTGGATTCTCCATCTTATTGAACTTTTGGAATATCTGGTGGTGTACTGTGGAATTCAGACTTGAATATGAAAATCCTCTTCAGTCTCTCTCTCTCTCCAATTTCTTCTCTCTTCATGTATAGCAGAGATTATGCTGAATGCACACACACATTGTTATCAGTGAATAACAAATCAAACTCTTCGGGTCCCTGGCAAGAACCAAATTGTCACTACACACTGTATCAAATCGAGGTTTGTCTCATGCCAGTGCACACATCCTGCAAAATGTGACAAGGAAACAAGCAAGCAGCCACTTGTCCAATACAGTGTAATCTCACTTACTTTTGATAAGAACATACATGTTTTTTCCCACATTTGACAATGGTGTTAATCCTGAGCGGTAGAAACTGCAAAAGAGTGTTCACTAAACTATTAATCATTGAACAATAAAAACAGCCACACTAGACGGCTGTTTTCTATTAAATACAAATACAGGAACATTCAACTCAACACTTATTTTGGTTAGTACTGTTTTGAGTCATGTCCAGATTTACATTTATTAATATATTTAGATAATAAAGAAAATGTCTTTTTTTTTTTAAAAGCAACCTCAAAACATTTGTTCGGAAAATGCCTTCTGATGATGTTCAAGCTTATATCTGGTTTAATTTGATTTTCATGAATTTGTTACTTATGGGATTACATTTCACATGGAGACTTAATCTTTAGTCTTGTTTGGACACTAGATAAGACCAGATATAAAAAACTGATGAGATTTTGAAGATTTTTGTCGATGTTAATGAGAATCTGACCGCCAGCCGGTAGCAAAACACTGGTGGTGTCTGATACAATCACCTTGAGATGAAAAGCATAAGGGAGGGTTTCTCTTCTGGGTTTTATATCTTGTACAAGCATCTTCTCTGAGTACATGCTTCCTTTCCCTTCTAAACCCATATGGCCACAGGAGAACAAGATGCTTAATGTAGTAGAAATTGATTCCTGTCCCATCATAATTTGCCTTGTCTCTTTGTGGCCTGGCCATTGGGTGCTGTTGTAGGAGAAAGAGAAGAGATGGGGGGATATTACAAATCATGTGAGCAGATTGGAGTAGCAATCAATAGGGAGAGCTGCAGTCAATCTTGTTTATTACTCCTTTTGCAATTTCAGAATTCAGATTTTGTGGCAGGGATGGGAGATGAATGAGTGGGCGCTGCAGAGCGAACGCCACAGATTACCCACACAGAGAGAGAGAAAGTAGTGAGGACAGAAAAAGCAGGAGGTGGAAGAGGCAGTCGCCATGGAGATGATGATAATCCTGGACATGCTCAGACAGAGTTTTGTTCTCCTCCAACGTACAGGCTACAAAGAGACATATACAAACACAAACAGAACAATGTGTGGTTAATCTTCATTGTATGCCTGGCTGACCCCACAAAAAAGTGTAGACACTGGGCCTTGAAGATCAACAAGACATTGGGGGTACTCATCTCAGAAACCAAACTGAGGTACAAAACACTTCGAGACTTGGACACAAAGTCAGCAGTGTCTGAAAAAAATGCAAAAAAAAATGGAAAATGGGTTACATTTTACTTGAAGGTATCTACATAAGAGTGATATGACACGGTCATAAAACATTATAAACCAGGCATATACGTTTATGATATAAAGCTTCTTTTAGTAAGTTTCATCCAGTTTTGTTTTGGTTAGGGTTAGGTCAGTGTCAATGTCAGTGTCTTGTCACTCTTATGTAGAAAACTTCTAGTAAAGTGTTACTGGAAAATGTTACCAAAGCTATAGACAAAGTTGTGAAGACATAATTTCCACAGAGGCAATCTTCACTCCATTTAATCCCACTCAATTCTTAGGCCACAGGTTGGTGACTCCTGTGTTCAGTAAATCTTTCATGAAATGTGTAGTCCAAAGACAGGTCAGAGTGATATTAAACTCTAAGGGCAAGAACAAAACAGCCAGGGAAGCCAGTGACAAAATGGTCTAATAGAGAGAGATGCTTTGAGGGAGGAAGCCAGTTGGAGAGCGACACGTGTGTGTGTGTGTGTGTGTGTGTGTGTGTGTGTGTGTGTGTGTGTGTGTGTGTGTGTGTGTGTGTGTGTATGTGTGTGTGTGTTATTGCTTGAATATCTGCTCTTGGATGTTTACACTGCTTTCACAAGGGCCGTAATTTTGCTTCAATCCAATGTTAAATTGAATACCTAACTAGTCGATGCCCCTGAGCTAAAAGGTTGCAGAGGAACAATGGGGGTGGGAAACGGAATCAGAATAAATAACAAGGAATGATAAATGACAAATATTCAACTCTTTTCTTAAGTGAGAATAAGCTTGGATGGTTTGATATGTGGGTTAGTGTGAGCCTTTGGGATTAAACCATATGAACCTTCAAACCACTTAAAAGCTGCAAAAAAACTGTAAAGGTTTGATTCTTAGTGAGACTGGCAGTATTACTAACGGTACCACGCAGCAAAAAATACAAACATATCATTTCATGGATTTTTAATACATCCCACACTTGCTGCATTTGATAAAACTTGCCATCAATGCGGATATCATTTAAATTACTGGTTGACAGTTTGTGTACCATTCTGCTTGTTGGCGCCAAATTAGAGTTCAAGGTTTCCTCGACGATGAATATTTGTGCCTGTATTTTAAAACTTTTGGCTATCGGTATATTTTATCCTTGTTAACTTTTAGCCTTTGAGTGGCTAGAACTAGATGTCAGGTTTTGGTGTTAAAAATTAAGGCCATGATCTTTTCACTCTTTCATTTAATTCAGGATTAAATCCAGGAATTAGGAGCCTACCTCAAGAAACGAGTTTGGGATATGGATGTAGACCTATTTTTTTCAAGTAATTTATCCCTTCTCTGATACATTCATTCTGATGATTAATTATATGATATGCACCACCAATATATGTTGAGGGCAAAACACATTATATTCATATATTTTAATAAATATAAATTTTCACTCCCTGTGTTACTGTAACATCATTACCTGAAGTGAATTAGCGTCCAAACTGAAGGTATTTACCATCTGTTCTGCTTTTCCTTTGCCTGCAGTGCTTTATTGTTAAACGTTGGTAGACAGTTGGACACTGTTGTCATGTTTTTAGCTGTTCAGGCATTCCACTGTCATGTTACAGACTGCAGCTCTGTGTCTTTGAAGACTTCCTCCTAATTCTGCTTCTGCTTCTCCTTCGTGTTGGCTACATCCTACAATCTGACGGTGATGCTGGGATGACATGCCAGCCTGCACATTTAATTTGATAAAAACAATTATTAGACATGCTAAATTAAATATTGAAGTAAATCTTTCACAACAGTGGCGGAGCAGTATTAAAATCCTGGGATTGTTAGCAACTCTACTGAATGCACAGTTGTATATTTGTGGATGTATTGCACAGACATAGCTACAAGTCATGTACTTTGTGTGCGTGTGTGTGTGTGTGTGTGTGTGTGTGTGTGTATGTGTGTTCTTGCATGTGCGCTGCCTTCATAAACATTTTGGCTCCCTCTGTTTTCCATCAGAATGTCTGTTTCAGGCCGAGCAGAACGAGAGACATGGGGAGAAAGCAAGAGGGAGAGACCATGCTGCATCCCAATCAGCCTGGCTCACTGAGGCAGAACTGTGCCTAAAATACTGGGGCTGAGGTGGTCTCAGCTTCACACTCCCATTTCCAATTTACAGTCACCACAGTCCAATGCAATTCAAATAATAATAACAAATGGGGTAAAACTGGATGGATATATGCGGCATGCCGAGCTTTTATAATACACTACATGACTACTGCGCAATAAATTACTAAAAATCAGAGAATGCAAAAGGTGTTGAGTGCAGGTTAAGCTAAGCCAGGCAATATTTTTTATGTAATAATACAGCTGTTTTATCATTCTGATCATGAGGAGAGACTGCAACACAGACTTCTCTCTCCCATGATTGATATGCTGGAGATCTGCCGAAATAAAATTCTGGTGTTACGGAAAGTCAAAGCTTCTGTAGCCGTGAAACATAAGCTGAAAATCTAAACAGTCTCTTAAACAAAACCCTTTGGTGGGCCATGAAGCACAATAATCGCACCAGACAGAAAGTTCATAATAGATGATTGTACCAAACCTGATCACTGGCGGTTTTTGAACATTTAATGCCATGGTTATTAAATTATTATGGTTCACGGTAAAGCTGTAATATGAATTTTAAAATGTCTGAGGTTGACGCCCCGTGGTGGTAGTATCAAGAAACACTGTAGCAGACAGACAGGCTCAAAGCAACCCCCTTTGCACTCACTTTGCAACATCCTTTCTGGGATTAGAGTTTAGAATCTTGAAACTATTTCTTCTCACCATTATTTCAGGCTTCAAGTCAGTTGTTGTGTAAGTTTAAATGTGACCTCCTCGGTTTAAATTCGTGCTGGGAATGTTATCGCATGTCATGTAACTATCAAATGAGAGCAAAAATACTCTAAAAAGTGTTAAAAAAAATGTTTGCCCAAAAGCAGATGTGGGAATAGCTTTCCCAAAATGCAGCATGTGCTGTTGAAATTACATGTGAATGTAATTGGATCCTTATTTGTGCATGCGTGCTTTGGCAGTTGCAGAAGGAAGTGGCAGTAAATAAGAACTGCTGCAGTGACCTGCCCTTAATCTGTCCACAATCGACTCAGGCTACACTTTGTATCTGAACCTGTTCAGCATTACAGCTGGGTCTTATTTCCTCTGTTGGAGTCAGCTTGCTTTCCCAGGTTATTTTAGCCTTGGAAGTCTCAATATTTCATGTTAGGCTTTCAAATAAATATAGTTGATGTAGTGTCACTAGCGACACAATTATCTCAGGGAAGCGTTCTAATCCTGTGAAATTGTAGCATGCACAGCACGGTACATTTCTCCTCTCCACACCTCTCAGGCGTGCCCAAAAGCAATTCAAGCGGAAGGCAAATTGAAAACAAATTTCTGTCCAATTTTCACACAATTAAACGGTGGCTGTGGTAATCTGGCCAAACAACAGTGCACAGAGCAAGGATCAATCTACTTTCTAATCCTATTGTGTTTCGTGTACCTGCTTACAGTGGCTCAGGATTGTATCCCTATTTCCACTGCATTCCCCTCTATTATTAAGCACCTGTTAGAACAAGCGCATTCACCTGAAAGGAAAGCACTCCGGGCTATTAGACCTTTGCCTACAGGAAAAGTCGGGTTCATGAATGTCTTCATTGAAGTGTAACAGCCTGGCTTGGATTGAACAAACCCTCTCAATACAGTACCAATTAGTCTCTGCTGTGTGTATTTGGAGGATTGTTCCTATTGGCAGCTTTACGTTCTCCATATACATATTTTTTTCTACAATTTTACAGTCATAGAGGCAGATCTGTTTCATACAGTCTACTTTCTGTGTGTATCTAACCTTTACGGAATGAATGGTGAAACCATGTCAAGCAAAAAGATGGATAATGTCTGAGTGAAGTAGCAGAGTGACTAATTAGTTGTACTTTTACCCCAAAACCTATACTTTTCAAAAAATGTTAGCTTTTTTCAATCTCACTTTCTCATAGAAACTCCACTTTGATAAGGATGGGGGGCATATGAGGACCATTAGTTTTAGAAATGATGCTTAAAACCATTGTCTCAAAGCAGAGAATCTTTCTGTCATTTGCTGGTTTTTTTTGTTTTCATAAACCGTTTCAGTTGCTTTGTATCACCTTCACAGTTTTTACTACTCCTTTATTCTTTCATCTTTTGATCGAGAAAATGATGCACCTTAACCAAAAAACTAAATACCAGCATCTATATTTCAAATAACTGTTTTAGTAAGTAGCAGCGGTAACCTTGATTTTAAAGTGATTCTCAGTCCCAGCGACATTTACATTGATAATTTCCATGGACTCTAGGGACTGATTGATGTCAGCATTTGCTCAACAATTAGCTACAATGTGTCGAGTAATATGATTCAATTATTCAATAATATTGTTCTTATCTAGCAAGGGGTATGGGTGATCTACTTCACGTGCAGCTGCATCAAGAATCAAAGTGCTAACTCCATGCAGAGCGGGAAATTAAATCGGGGCCTGACTAACACGGCTGCTGCAGCAGCACCTCCTCATCATTGATCCGTCTAGCAGGCTTTTTGCCAATGACACGCACAGCGCTTTCACAGAAGTCATAAACAAACAAGAATTCAGCACCTTACATAGCACCCCCCCCCCTCCAAACTCCTGCTATCTGTCTCTTTTCCTTCCCAGTGCTATCAGCCCTATTTCTCAGTTCTCTGTGCTCTAAAGTGGTACTTTAGTGGTACTTTCTACCTGGCAGAGGTGAGACCAGCGCTGGCACAGCCTGGCACAGCAGGTGTAGTGTCTAACCAATGTGTCGGTCCTGATAATGCTGCGTCAGGCATTGCTCAGCCATGTTCAGCGAGGCTGCCAGGGCCCTAACTGGCTGGCTGGCCTCAGCTTGTTGTTGTGTCATCTGTGCCGTGGAGATTTGTTCCTGCTAAGGAGGGGAGAGGGTTCAGATTCTATTGATTAAAAAACAAATGTATTTGCACTGAATCCGTTGCCTCACTTTCTGTTGAGTACTACATTAATAGTGCGGATTGTCGTTGCAAACAATAACTGTTCAAAAATGGATTGCGATTGTTCATTCATGCATTGTACACAGAAAACACACCTAAATTGTTTTTTCCCCAACACAATGCCAATGGCTATGTTTACAATGTTTCAACTGCTTTTCTCCCCCAACTTCCTACAGATGACAAACAAACACAGATTTCATCAGTGTTAATCAATTTGGTCATTCCCCGGGGAATTGAGATAATTCGCTAGTTAAAATGCAAATTTGTACAGTATGACCCTTCTGATATACAGCATCCACACTATATTCTCAAAGAGATCACATATGTTCCAAAGGACATACTGAAAAAAGAAGAATTTATGAAGAAGAAAACAACATCTGACCCCAAAGAACTATGGTCTCTATGGATGTTACTGATTGGTTAGTAAATTCAAACAGTAACGCAAATTATAATTCAGGGAAGACAAACAGACATGCAGTTTCTAAATCCTTCCTTTTTCAGCGTCTCAAGACTAAACATGTCATAATACTGTAGGGTTGACGAGCCTGTCATACTACAAGCGTTCCTCTTAATACTGCTGAGAAATTATTTTCCCTCACATATTCTTTTTAGTGCTGTCAGTTAAACGCATTATTAACAGTGTTAACGCAAACCCATTTTAACGGCGTCAATTTTTTTAATCGCAAGATTAACGTTCCTTTTGGCCAAGCAAACTTTGTAGTTTTTTTCACATTCTGTTGTAACAACTAGTAACGTTAGAAAAACTACAACACCACACCGGATCAAGCTAGACCGGTAACAAAACCACAGGCATGACGCACACACGCCGTTTGGGCTTGCGAGCCGGCCAAAAAGTAGTAACGTTACGTTTTGAGTGGATGGCGAGCGTGAGACGCCGCATAGATGCCAATAAGATTCTGAATGGAAAGTTTACTTTTCAAAAGTTGCGAAACGGTTCTATTGTTAAGACCAAAGTGATCTGTGTGTTTTGTCGCACTATATCCAGTCTGAACAACCACTTGACGGCCTTAAGAGCATTAAAATGAGAAGAAAAAAAAA
>NC_045741.1:17399477-17403268 GCF_008692095.1 Etheostoma spectabile | reverse complement strand
AAAAGAAATCAAGGGACATTTAGAAAAGATAAAAATGTGTGATTATTTGTGAGTTATTTATGACATTAATGCGATTAATGATGATTAAATATTTGAACCTTTTGACAGCACTTATTATTTTGCCTGTTGGAAGACACAACTAGTGTATCCTGGTAAACAGTTAAATGTTCAGGGAAACCAATCAGCTTCTAAAAGTTTGAGTGATTTCCTCCTATTTAACATGAATTTGTGTCATTCACTGGTAAATACATCAGTTTACATGAACAGGACCGAGTGCACATTTTTAATAAGAAAGGAAGCAAGGCATAAACTCCACTAATTGTTCTTGAGACAGATAGATTCAGACAGTTATTTAATGTAAAAACATGGAAACCAAGAAAACGCTTAGCTTTTTCTGATGGATTTATTCCAAGAAGGATATAGTTTTTTAGAATTAGTGAGACAAATAAGGCATACCATCAACCTGTATTTAATATTTCTACCTGCCTCTTATCATGTTTGCCATGTCATCTTTTACAAATTTGTCATATTTGACACCAAAACAATGAGTGCATGCTAGGCCAAACAAGTATGAGCCTGCATGGCTAATGGGTAAACATTTATTTGGGTCTAAATAAAGAAAAGGAAACAACTGTCACTCTCTTGGAAATGTATATACATACCATAATGTTAAACTGCCCTTGAAGATAATGTCCCCTCTTTAGATAAAGTCTGTGTCTGTGGGGGGGCAATTTACAGCTCTTGTCCCCAAAGCAAACCAAGTTTCGAAATTTCCATTTTAGGCATTTAGCAAAGGCTCTTATCCTTTGAAACTTGTGATGAGAGAGCAGAGAGGGCGTTCAGAAAATTGCCAGGGGATACTTCATCAAGACACTTGACTATTTAAAAGGAAAAGGTGAGACCTTCACTGCCCCTCGGCACAAAACAAACTTTGTCTATCTGCGAGGAGTTAGGTGGCGTTGGAGGTCATAAGGTTCCCTATGAGGTCCAATTTAAATTCAGAAAGGTTTCTTTCACAGTACAGATTCCTTAAGTACTCTTTGCCACCTTACTCTCAGGCATACGCAACGCCTATATTCATGCTTTCATTTACAGACGATTCCCTTGAAGCAGGATTCCCCGCTGAGTAACAAAGACAGAAGGAAGTCCTTCAGAGGGTTTGAGAGAATCAGTGGAGGTAGAGTTCAAGAAAACAGGAAGCCAAGGAGAGCGCAAAGTTTCTCTGCATCAAAACATCAGCAAACCAGCTATACCCCGACAGGACGAAGGGGATTTAATTCTGGGCCTGAATGTAAACAAGCTACTGTAGCCTTTGACCTCTACACACTCCTCCTATTCATGCCTATGAACATGTTCAACAGTGGTCTAAGAGGAAAACACATGAGATTGGGGTTAACACTTTATGTTTGGACAGAGTGTGTTACAATCGGAGCGTGGGACGCTGCAGTGTTTGGCAACTGCACACAGTATTTCACCTTGAAAATACACAGGAACACTTAGAAGATGTGCTGTCAATTTGTTCCATGACTCACACAAGGATGGCACATGGAAGATGGTACTGCTGAGTTAGCGAGGGAATACGTTTGTGAGCTAAGCTGTTAGTACATAAAAATGCAACACTATTATTGGCTGTGAGACCCCTGTAATAAGAAACTGATATTAAGGTAATTGTGTGGTGATGGGACCTCTTTAGCTGTGGCTAATGGTCAGTTTAAGTAGTTTCAAATAGTAAGCATGAATACTACTCTTACTACCACTACTCTTCTGTCTGCTGCTCAAAGAACTTTGCAGTAAATCCTCGCTGTTTAGTTTGGCCTGTGCCTATCCAAGTGTAACACATGGAAAAGTAGAGTAGCTCATGACATTTGTAATTGTACAGTTAGTCATAACTATTTAAAAAAAGAATGTTTGTAGCAGTAATTTAATCAAGTAGCTCTTTCAATTATCAAGTCATACCCCAATCTATTAGTCAGTTTCCAGTCCAGAGGTGTTTCCCATAAACAGAAATAGTATACAATAAAAGATGAATGATAGTGGTTAAAAATGCTAAATCAAACTTGTTTTTAAATAATACACCTGTGTTTTAGTTAAATCCTCCTTAGATTGAACTTTCCAAGTACTTTCATTATGATTAATTTATATTACCTGATTTGTTACTTTCACTTTTCACCGTTCTCAACCACTCTAAATGTGTGAGGATGAGAACATAATACTGTAATAAAGGTATGTGTTTAATGGCTTCATATAGCATAATTATAACATTTGAAATGTTAGTGAGTAAAAGTAGGCAGGCAACAGCATGTGATTTAGAACCTCTTTCAAAGAAATGCTGTGGGATGCCACTGTACCGTAAACATGGTCATTTGAATGGGTTTCTCTCTCTCTCTCACTCTCTCTGTCTGTCTCTCTCTCTCTAAAAAGGCCATGTGGCAGCTGATCTAATTTAATGTTCCAATAGAAATTGATTTCAAGTGAAAAATCAACAAAACCGATGACTGCTATATCTTGCAATATCTGTTTTGTGTTTATGTCTATGGGAGAAGGAGAATGTGTGTGTACTTGAGTCTGTTACGGTCCAATATATTTTTTGTGGGCATAATCATTGCATATCTGGCCTCATCTGTGTCATTGTGTTGTAGCCGTGTACTTGTGCAGTTGTGTGATCTTCCATGCACATTTGACCAAGGCAATGTTAAGAACAAATGGCTCCCTGAGTCACAATGTGCCAATATTTAAAAGACAGAGTGTGGCTTGGTTAGACGAAGTGCACCTGTGGTGCCTGTTCCCTGCTCCATCCTTTATTCTGAGATTGAATCGATAGAGGCCGGCTGATCTGAGCGGGCTCTGACACTGCCAAGCGTTGCCTACCATCATTTACTTTCAACACTTTGGCTAATGGAGTCACAGCAATGTCAGATGGAAGAAAGTCCATTGTGGCGGCCTGCCGGGATAAACTGTCACATATTAGCTGTCCCAAATGATCATTACAAGACCTGTAACCAAGCCCTTATTTCTATTTAATACACCTTGGGATAGTGTAATGATGTGTTGCAGGGGCAGAGATTGGATTCGAGGCAGGGTTGAGAATGTTGGCTAAAAAGCTTGCTACGTAAGAAGCTACTGAATGTTATTTCCACTGGGTTTTATTGAATTTGACTTTGTCTTGGAGAATCTGTAGTGGCGTCCTTAATAAGACCTCATTTAGAGGTGCTGAAATGGACTAAGTGCTGAGGAAAATGGAGAAGGGGAAGATGGCAATATGTGGATTTGCACATCAGACCATTTCAGGACGGAGCTTAGATGAGGCCTTCAACAATCACTGACCTCGGAGGAAGACTGAGGAAGAGTCCGGATTTATCTATTTTTTATTATTGCCAACTTCCCCCTGATTCGCGCTTAATCACATTTAAATTCATCTCAGGGGTATTCTCATTAGGTCAGTCTCCTCTCAGGTCAACTCAATTGGTGAATCCAGCAAAAAGGCCATTTCTCATATCACAATTGTAATACAACACTATTTTGGGATTAAGGCAGGGGTGAAAAAGGTCGCTGAACAGTCTATAATTCTTTAAGCCTCATACCGTAAGAGAACCCTTAAGAATAAGGCTGCACAATTAATTAGAGCTGAATTAATCGATTATTTGATTGGTTGTCAACTATTAAATTAATTGCCAACTATTTTGATAATTGATTAATCTGCTTGAGTGTTTTTATAAAAAAAAAAAAAGATTGTTCTGATTCCAGCTTCAAAAATGTGAATTGTTTTTAGTTTCTTCTCTCCTCTGTGACAG
>NC_045741.1:17393167-17399467 GCF_008692095.1 Etheostoma spectabile | reverse complement strand
ATCTTTGAGTTTTGGACAAAACAAGAAATTTGAGGATGTCATTTTGGGCTTTGGGAAACACTGATCCACATTTTTGAGCCATCGCAGGTGGGGCCCCATTTATGTTAAAGGAAAAATTCGATCCTGAATGAAGAATTGTGATGCTGCAGAAATGTCCAAGCCTATAAATTGTATCCTACAGACTAAAGAAAAAAATCTCTGTTTAGTACAGATTTTTTTTAGATTTTAATATTTTTTATTAAAAATGAGACTAACGATAAAAAAAATGATCATCTCTTCCAAAATTGTGAATCATATTGTAATTGCGATATCAGTCAAAATAATTGCAATTAGATAATATCGTATAATCATATCGTGCAGCCCTACTTGACATGGCCAGAGTGCACAAGGAGAAAACAAGGTGCTGTCGGCTTCCCTTCAGATCACACACACAGATGACCTTGTTTAAAACAGCCATACTTGCGAAGGATTAATATTACCTGATGACCTCTAGTCATTTGCAATAATTACGGAGGTTGGCTGTGATCTTAATCCCGTGTGAATCGGCCATGTTTGTAATTTATGAAGTAAAAATGGCAAATGACCTAACATATTTCGCCGAACACAGATGTCCTGTGATAATATTAGTCCCGTGTGAATCAATATGATTCAATATTTCCTTCTTTATAAAGCTGTGTAGATTGAATTAGTACTTTATGTTATCACTATTATTTGGTTTTCTATGCACCTTCTCATCCCTCTTGTAAAAACTGATATTGGATTGCAGGGGGCCGCGGATGCTGCCTTTCATGGCAAACATAGTATGCGCCTCTGTTGACCTCTACCGGACCTGGCACAAGTCAATATAGAACCCCCGACCCAAGTGCGATGCGGCGGCAGGGCCAGCAATTGCTATAGGCAACCTCGGCGATTCCCTAGGGCGTCAAATGTGTTGGGGGCGCTATGTCGCCCTTAGGTTTACTTCCCAATAATAGTATTAGAATGACAAGCAAATTAAACATGTTTGTTAAACATGATCATCCTAGGCGCTCCCTCAGCCACACATTCACTCAACCTGATTATTAGATTGCACTGAATTGATAACTGAAATGATTATTGTTGATCATTTCCTAATTGGGGGAAAACTTCAAACTAATGATTTAGCTAGAAGTTCCCGTGATGTTTCCAGTCTATGGATCAAACTCGAACACATGGAGCTCTGAAGCAGACCTGTGCATCGCTTAGCGTCCACTCTCGCTGTAAAAACAGAGAAGAGCAGCGACTGAGACCACGAAGCTGCTGCAGCACGCCTTCCACGGTTCAGGTTTATAAAGGACCCGCTCTGCTGTGGGCATGCTGCCGTAGTTCTGGGTCTCCACTTCCGACATAGAGCAGCATACAGCCACTTTCCTAAACTGTCTCATTCAGAGACCCAAACAAGGCTCTGTGTCTGTCAGAAGGTCTGAGTTCTACCGTATCAGCAGAGCAATTACGTAATGCACAGCAGACTATGGTGCAGGTGGAATACTTTCTGAAATATTGTGACTTTGTTCTTGTAATATAGCCTATTATCACTTTAATTTTTCAAGACATCCCGACTTCTCCAGAGCCTAGGCTACATTGGTGCTGACTCAGATTTAATTAGAAAAGTCGATCTACAGGAGAATAAATAGATGAAAGCAATACAGAATGAATTAATTTAATATATTCTATTCTGTTTTTATATTTGGATTGTAATCTGTTTCCCTTTACATAAAGATATTAGCTAAATAAACAGATCACACCCACATCATAAGTCACCATGCACACAAATCTGGAAACAAAACACTGGCCTTTGAGTTGGTAGACCAGTTATGATTAGACCAAATGTTGGTGCAATCTAACTTACATGCAAGCTGGAACATTGCTACTCTATCGCTGACACAGCGCTGTGGAGATCTGGCAATGTGAGACTGGGGGGGGGGGAGCAAAACTCAATCTAGCCTAGGACAACCACAGGGCTAGAACCGGCCCTGTGCGGCGGCCTCGCTCTGGCCGTCCTCCACGCGCCTCCGGGTAGCCAAATCTTAGGGTTCAGATACAGTGGCTTGAGAAAGTTTACACACCCAGGCTAAAGTTGATTAAAAAGAGGAATAAATTCCATCTCTTGAAAATTGTTCTTAATGCCTTAATTAAAAAAAGTGTAGGAAAATCCAACCTGTTAAAAGGACACCAATTTTCTTTGTGAATGAATAATGTATTGTAAAATGTAATGTATTGTAGAACATTTATTTATATAAACGTTCTTATTATTTCACGGATCCAGTATACTATGCATCCTGATAAAGTTCCCTTGGCCTTCGGAATTAAAATAGCCCCATATCATCACATACCCTTCACCATACATAGAGATATGCATGGGGAACTTTCCATAAGATCATGTCTCAATGCAAATCAAAACAGCTATTGAGCTAACTGAAATAAAACCTAAACTCTAGGTATGGTGAAGTGTTTGTGATGATATGGGGTGTGTATATTTATGCTCCCTGTATTTTAAAGAAGAACACGTATTTACATTATTCATTCACAAAGAAAATTGGTGTCCTTCAAAGGTTGGATTTTCCTAAATATTTTTGAATTAAGCCATTAACATCAATTTCCAAAAGATGTTTTTTTTCCCTCTTTTTAATCACCTTTAGCATGGGTGTGTTAACTTTCTCAAGCCACTGTATGTCAGTAATTTCAAGTAAAAGCTTCTTGTGTGAAAGCGCCACATAAAACTCAGATGTGGGAGGGTAATTTCTAAATTACATAATGTCCCTAGAGGATACTAATCCTTTGGGAATAGGGTTTTAAACTAGCCAAATGCTTACCATTATTAGACAATTTAATCAAATACTGGCTTATGAACTTAGTTTTGTTATTTTTACGTTTTGTTACGTATTGTTGAAATGCGATTGTTGCATATTTTCAAAGCAAATCATCTCAAAAGGAGGATTTCAATGTAGGAAGTGGTGCGTCACCTTTCCTCTAACTACTGTTCTATCCTACATGAAAGCAGGGTAATGAAAACTGCCAGAAGCCATGGACATTACACACCTGCTTACTTCTCAGCATCAAGACTGTGAATCAGGGCGAGCAAGGTCAAACAAGACAGAGCATAACCTGCTCCCTGATTGGATCAGATAAGGTGATGTCATGATGTTCCAGGTCCAACAGACCCGTGACTTAGAAAGTTGGGTGAGGGTAGTTTATAGCCTGTGTTAGCGGGGTGACATTGGCCTTCTTTACTGCCTGGTCCAAAAAGGTGAGATTGGAGGGTGTAGTAAAAGTGGTTGTAAAAAAAGAAAAGAAAAAAAATGTCATGAGCGACATGTTTAGCATCACAATGATGACTTCACCTGGAGTCAGTTGTGGTTGGCCTGATCCTTTAAAGATGATAATAAGATAAGACTTGCCTTTTGCACAGGTTTTATTAATGTATGACAAAAATTCAGTTGTAAAAATCAATAATTAAAGTAGGTAACTTATAATTAACTTGGCAATATGGATAATATACATACGTACTGCACAGACCTTTTGCAGCAGAATACACAATTCTGAGCCGCGCTCTGCACAGACAATACTTCACAGACAAGTGTTTGTTTGCAGATGGAAATGAATGCCTCTCTTCCCTCCCATCTCTCAGCATGAACCCATCTCGACACTCAGCAAGGTTATGATTTACATTGTGCAGCCCCGTTTAAAAACTTGTCACCCTACCGCAAAGCTCAGTATAAATCAGCGGTTGTAGATTGAGATATACCCAGCTGATTATTAGCACAGGGTCTGGGGCCAGTGATGAATGCTGCCATAATCTGCTGATGCATGAAGAGAGAAGTACATCATCACCTCCTCCATATCAAGCCACGACAATCCCTCTCGGTTTTAGTCACTGCTCTGCTGGCACTCTGGGGGTGGGGGTGGTCAGCTTCATCACTAAAGATGACGGTGGCCCGTGACCCAAACTGACTTTTACCATTTACATGCCAGTAGGTGGTGTGTTACTGAACATGTTAAGGGGGTCAGCCTACTGACAATTGCGTCAACTTTCAAAGAAGAAAATCCACCCTGACACCGTATTATTTTAATGTATTTTATTGTAATCATAACATATTTTATTTTTTCCTATTGTTCTACTGTCCTTTTCCTCAAACCTACTAATTTATTTCAAATTCATTCAGTGGGCATATGGGCAGAAAAATAGTAAATGAGGTAACTAGTGTGTAAACGTCTGGGCACATCTAAAAACACCAGTTACTGAAAAATCATGTGCCTGAATTATATATTTATTAAGGCTACCATGGAAGGAAGTTGTGTCCTATTTTATGAGGGGCATCTTCGTGATTTTAAAATACTAAGTGTTAAAAAAAAACCTAACTATTAAAATAACAGGATGCCAAAACCTGATGCTTATCATCAACATTTTACGTAACAGCAAATTATGCATTCCATCAAACACCACTCAATAACAAAATAGACACAGAGATTTAGGGTACTTTGCCAATATCTGTTTAAACAAGTTTGGATTCCTTTCTGTAAATGTACTAAATACTAAAGACATAAGTTTGTGTTTTATGCTTGGCTTGTATTTCTGTTTCAAAAACTTCTTTGATTGTTTTTCTCTTTGCTTCTTCTTTCTAGGATGTGTCTGTTATTAATGGTACTTGAATATTCTGCTACATGATTTAGTTTTTATCTTATTGGCACAAATATTATTTCCGAAACTTCACTCATAAAAAAGCAGTTACAGATATTGAGCTCTTTCTACTGTTGCATTAATCTCAAGTCATTCTTGATGACAATATCTGCTAAGTGTTTAACATTTTAAAAATGTTAGATAATAGCTTCAGCTGAAATGAGCTGAGAAGCAGCCACCAGTGTGCTAAAGTAAAAGCCTGAAAATCCTAAACAAGTCAGCTGCCAAGACTTGAAACTGGTCTCTCTTTGCTGATGTTTTTTTTTTTTTCTACCATCTGTGCAACACAAGTGAAAGAGAGATGGAGTGCTTTGCCCACTGGAAGGAGATCGAGAAAGAGGGAGGGAGTGGGGTCAATTACCTGAACACAATTACTGCGTCTAACAACCGCCATCCATCACTTGCATCCTCCCTCAGCACCGCGGCAACCATCCCATCCCCACATTTGGGTTGGCCTTCCCGCCAGATTGGCCAGACACTCTGTCATCCCAAAGAGGCCCCTTCTTGCACCAATTGAAAACCTGAGCGGCATTCTTAAACAACCTTCACACTGCTTCACCTCGTCCTCCTTATCCTCTTTTCTCCTGCATGTCTCTCACTTCAGCCACCTCTGGCTGGAGGTAAGCTGTCCTTGACAATCAGGCCTCACAGGGGTAAAAACACCAGCTCTGCCAGGCAGAGTGCTATCTAAATAGTAGCAAATGGGAGGCCTTAGACCAACTCACTGCCAGCATATCAAGTTTGGAATCATGCCAAGGCATATATTGGTTAATGGGATGGCAGTCCAAATGTCTCACAATGATAAAATAACCAGTTGGAGATTGCTGTTGGAAGCTTTCCCACCTCAAGATGTAATACCTGGATTACGCATTACCTGGTTTGGTCAACTGTTGAGATTTCTGCAAAGAAGTTTATAGTATAGAGGGCCCAAATAAACATTTTAGGTACCCATATTTTTTTGTAACAGTTTAATATACCATATTAATGACAAATTAACATTCACCATTCCCTCCAATTTGTGTCGCAATGGGGCCTTTGTGGCATGTTTAAATGAATGGAGCAACCTGCCATAAAGAAAACACCCAAGGACAGGCTATTACAAAAGCCAGAGAAATGGGGCCCAGATTGCCTGATCTGTAATAAAACAATGAGAGTTCCCTTTGGGCCATATGGGCACTGTGACTATGCAAGATTATGTAGGCGGGCGGCCACCCTCGCAATATTAGATAGAGATTAGATTGGAGGCAAAACTCATTTTTAAACAAGCCCAGAGGAAAGCTGTAAAGATGCTATTTTTCTGTTTCCTTGCATATCACTGTGGCACACACACATTCTCACAAGCACATACAGGAGGTTGTGAGGGGACGCGTGATCCGAATAGTGATGAACACCCAGAATGGCACAACAGGTGCTGCGGGAAGACAGGTGAGTGGGTTGAGAGGGAAGATGGCTGAAGTGCAAACTTATGTGGCTGCATGCCAAAAGTGGGTCTCTGCCACGACCTTGAGGTTACTAAGGTTAGACCTTGGCTGCTCCCATTAATCATTACAGACCTGTCGGTGTGGGTGCGTGCGTCTGTGCAGTTCTAATTTTTTTTTTTTTTT
>NC_045741.1:17384718-17393157 GCF_008692095.1 Etheostoma spectabile | reverse complement strand
TTTTTTTTTTTTTTTATCAATTGGATTGCACACGCACACATACACAAACACACACACACAGTCTTTCTCCCAAATAGACGGAGGCATACATCAGGTTTTACTATGCTTTAAGGCTCTTCCTCACCTGCCTCTCCCTCATGCTTTCTCAGAGAGTTCTACCTATAACAAAATAACTTGTCTTTGTCTAGTGGATCTCTCTTGTCTTTTGGCCTTCCACGTCTTCTGACAACCTGCACCTTCTCTCCTTTCTTTACCTATGTCAGTAGCCCTGGAGCCCAATTACCCACCAAGAACACAGAGATCCTATCACAATGCAGGGTCACGCTCCAGTGTTCACCACGCTCACTTTCCAGGGTTGCAAAATTCCCAACATACCGGCTGCCGCCTCGGGCGCGGACTTGACTAAGCAGGGGCCAACCCACCTTTGATCTGGTGTCAAAGTCCAAATTCACCCACCGTTTCGATTTCAGAAAAATTCACTTGAAGGGCATTTTGCTAATCATGTCTCATATCTCCTCTACTGAAGCCTGGCAGCTCTTTGCTTGTTAGTTAAATCTCACACACCACTGGAACAGATGGCAGTGTGTTGTTTGTGGACTGCGGAGAAAAGCGCCTCCGAAAATGTACACAGTTGCCACAGTATTTCAATGTTTTCTGTTGTGGTAGCCAAAGGGGCACAAGTTCCCCTGTTCACTGACCTGAGGCAGGCAACAGAATAAGAAAATTGTGCAATCTAAAGTTAATGATCACTTAAGTGCCCTAAGCGCTTGATCACGAATGACTTGCACACAAATGAAACAGCTGCCCTCCCTTGTTATTTCCTGGACCTAAACATGCCTAATTCATTAGGATTCTTTGTGAGGCCAAATATCTTCATTGGGATGATTTAGCTGTAAAGGTCAGCGTTGAAGAACTCTAATGACACCAGGGCCTGGGGTGTATGCCAGACGATGTCACTATCAACACACTCAGGAGTGTGTTGTACACTGACGCAAGACCACTAAAAAGGTAACCAGACTTGACAGTTCACTGCCTGCCAGAAAGGTCAAGCCCCAAAGCTATTCGGCATCAGAAGACGACCAGAAAGCCAATTCTAGGAGTTGAACCGCAGTTCAGTGTCCAAAGTGTGAAGCGTAGTGAAAGCAACAAGAGCGGGCGAGGAAAAATAGCAGAGCTCAAAGGCCCGGAAAGTACCAGATAGTTCTTGCAGATGGATGCTGCTCACTCACAGCTTTCTGTATATAGGTTGACTGCATCCGTTCTGGGTCAGCGCACTACAGTAGGGTTTAACAGAGCAAAAAGTCATAGTGCAGCCAGCGGCAGGGGGAGGTGCAGAATGCAGAATGCATCTGCCTACTAGGTTGTTTAGAGGAGAGGAAAGGCTGAGAGGCTAAACAATAAGGCACAAGGGAAAGTTAAAAGAAAGATGAAGATAAAGAGACACAAGGGCAAGAGGCAATGATGAAAGGGTGAACAAACTGATAAAGATGTAAGGGTCGATATGAGGCCATTAGACAAGCCCTTTAGCAGGCGTAGAAATTATAACGAGAGCAAAGGAGTAGGTCATGTGGGGTTATTATGGAGCTAAATATTCAGCGTACGGTGATGGAATGGTCAACAAAACATCAGACTTTGACACAGACCGCTGTTCATTTCCAGCTTCCATCCGACAGTCAATGTTATTTACACTGAAATTAATAAGTGGGTTTAGAAATAGGTGGCTTTTTTTGCTTCAGTGACATTTTGGGATAAACATCTTCAATTATATACATCCAGCAAAAACTGAGATAATGGAAGGGCAAAACCCACTTGCCTTAATGTTCTCAACCACTTTGCTTTCACCTTTGCCGTCTGCCCTCCTTTGTCTACTGTCTGCCTTCTTCCTCACTAAGGGTACCGATGAAATCACACACACAGTGTGACTGAAACTCTGAAAGATCAATTTTTAGTTTTTCAAGACATAAACCACCGACTCCAGTGATACTTTACTGCAGCTGGGGAGGCATGAATTTACAGTCCAAGCCCTGTGAAAAAACTTGATCCGGACCGCTGGTGGAGGATGGGACACAGCTGTGCAATTCATATAGATCTGAGATCAGATTATTAAACTCTACCTTTTTTTTTTTTCCTTTGACACTTCCCCAAGGATGAAGAATTCCTCTGCTCTAATAAAAACCTGAATGAATTGTGATGTTGTCAAGAAGAAATAATTGCACTATCAAATACATTACCCAGAAGCTATTAAAAATGGCAGAGGTGTAATTAAGTGTTGTTCTGTTGAGACGGGGAAGGGAGGTGTGATGGTACCACCCAAACACTGCTGCCATGATGACTTCTAACAGGAAACTGCAGAATGTGATCCGTTTGTAATTGAATGTTTATCCTATTCCAAAATAGGATCAACATTACCGTTCTCTCTAGTTTCAATGTGATGGTCATGAGTTCCTAATAATGGTCAGCTATCTCATCCTAAACTGTGACAGTCTGGTTCCAGTGACATGGTTCCCGTTGATTTATAACTCCCTAGCATGGTCATAATCTTACTGGTCCCTCCACTCACATTTACAACCCAGTTCAAAAAAGCCCAAACCGCTTGCGTCCATATTTGGGGGTCATCTCCCTTCCTCTGCTGGGCAAACAGAGGAGATTCATCATTATTACTACAGCGACAGGTCTATTACCTCCAGAGACTAAGAAAACAAAAGAAGAAACTTTGCAAAGGAGCCATTCTGGAAAACTCATTTAAGGACTGTGCCAAACTTTTCACTTTATTTTCTTTTGCTGTGATGTAATTAAAGTAATGCCTTGCTCAACACTGAGAGCCTTTTAAAGCCTTACTTCTTGCTTTTTTCCTCTGTTGGTGCAGTCCACTATAATTTGTAACTGTAATAGGCATGTGAGAACAGTACTATTTACGTTATTTTTTAGGAATATTGTTTCATACGTGCGGTGCAAGAAAAACGGATTGTAACCAAAAGATTTGAGAAGTAGGGTTTTCAATTTGAAACCGCAGTACCGCTGGGAAATTGTGTGCTGGGAAATTTTGCAAGTGACTGAGTCGTGCTGTCTTTTCCCTGCACAAATAATTGAGGTGCCCTTGAGCAAGTCATTTACCCCCCAATTGCTCCAGTGGAAATGTTCAGGGTAGAGGACTGTGGTTTTTTCTGGGAAGATCAGAGGTATGAGTGTCAGTATATATGTGTTAGAGGAAAAAACAAACTAAGAAATCTGCAGGTAAGATCCAGTAACAGGGATAAAAAAAAAGGTGCAACTATTAAAGCTACGCAAGAAACATAAAATGTATCAAATTTGATTCCACTTGATTACAAGCTCACATTCCAAGCTAACTATATAGCAATATCTCATGGACGACTATCCAAGATATTTTGATCTTCTACAGCATGCTCCCCCTCCCTTTTCCAATTTCCTTTCCTTTATCCTTTGTTACCCTGCGAGTGTCATCACTTCCTTATCTTCCCAAATGGCTGTGGGGGGAGGAAGCGTTCGCACCATGTACCACCCTGATATATTCCGTTCCATCCTTGCAGGGCCACGATCAGATATAGAGCATAGCTTCTACTACAAAGGGTTGCTTTTCATTGTCTCAAATATCACATTAAACTGTATTGTTTTCATTGTATGTGGGTTAAAGTTTGATTATTTCTTGGGGCATGTAATAAGGTGTTTCTTAGACAAGTCAAGGGAGTCAAGGCAAAAAAATGATCATGTGCCCTTTCCTAACAATAGTATGTTATACTGATGAAGGTACACAATTAATATTCTTGTCTGGCCCCAGGATGCAGCTGATTTCTACGTAATGACATTATGTGACCCATCTTCTAAGCATAGTATTTTGTTTAAAATTTTTTCAGAAAAGTTTAAAGGAGCATTGGAGCAATTTATTTTGGTTTCTTGTCAACATTATTGACACTTGAATCTCTGGCTATTGTCGTCACACCTGCTGCCCTGCTTGCCATGCTACTAACACACCATACTGCCATCTCAGCCCGAGTCCCAACAGAGATTTGATAGGCGGCACAAACAAACCTGGCTAAACGCACTGCTGGGATAGGATCGAACGGTATGTCCAGGATGGGGACCAAACACCTTTGCGCTAAGATGGCCACCTGCAGGAATCATCCATATGTGAGACCTTGAGTAAATGGGGGAATGTTGCCGTGTAATGCCCTATCTTCGACAGGGCTAGGGATGCATGACGCAAAGTGGCGCAGAAGATAAGTGCTCAAGATGAGAGAGAGCTGTGACTGTAGATAAGACCAGGCAGAGGCTAAGCTAAGGAGAGAAGGACGTGTATGTGTGTGTGTGTGTGTGTGTGTGTGTGTGTGTGTGTGTGTGTGTGTGTGTGTGTGTGTGTGTGTGTGTGTGCGTGGGTGCGTGCGTGCGTGCGTGCATGTGTGTGTGTAGCCTATTATATGTTTCATCTTTGCCAGCTTCTTCTGATTTGAAGATGTTAAATTTGATATCTGTGTTTGACAGGCATTTTGCACACATGCTCTCTAAAACAATCTTGTTGGAAGTTAAACTTATCTAACTGTCAATTCATTGTGGGATACTTGTTCAGCTGAAGCACAGACCACATAGATTAAGCAGAACTCGTGCAGCATTGTAATGCAGCTATAAAGTCTGATAAAGAAGACTTTATCAGTTTCAGCCAGATTGGAACATGCTGGTGGTCTTGGATTCAGGACTACGGCACCTTAGGGCCTTAATCTGAGAGCCATCCGTGCTTCCTCCACTCAAGAGGCAGTTGTGTGTTTCATAAACTTTCCAAAACCACATGGCTTTATTTATGTGTCCCAGTGCATGCTGAAAGAGCAGACATGAAAACAGTACAAGCAAGCTGAACACTTTGCGGGCCAAAGTAGAGACAAAAGGGAATGTGGTGAAATAAATTAAGGAGAATTCTTTTCCGTGGATCATTTAAGTCTCTTACCATGAGTTTCACATCAGGAGTCTTGATGAGGTTTAAGGCCGAATAAGAATATCTACTATTAATATCTTCAGTCCAGTTGATGAAATATAGATTAAGATAGTCATTTTCCAAATGAATGCCTGCCATCTGATTTGAGCAAATTTACAGTAGCTATTAGGCTATGATATGGCAGCTGATAAGTGTGCACAAGAGAGGTCCTCTCAGACAAATAGAATTTGACATGCAGCAATTTGATGAATTTACTCTGTGGCTTTGTCATAGCCATGTCAACCTTGGGTTGCTTCCACTAGCTCACAAACTGGTTCAGTACAGTACTGCTACTTTTAGTGTTTTATGTACTGTCTATAATTTGTGAAATTGTGTTTATTGTTGGTATAGCTGGCATAATTGTGTTCTCTGTGAAACACTTTCCAACTTTGTCGAGAAAAATACTTAGTGCAACAAGTGTTAAGATCAAGTCCTGCAATAAGTAGTTAGTAAGCAGCTAAACTCACTTAAAGTATTAAAAGGTAAAGGTAGTAGTAGTGAAACTGCATCGTGTTTCATCAACTATGACATATATTTAATATAAGATCTTAATTGGAAAGAAATGCTATGTAACTAAAGTAATTAGGTAAATGTTGTAAAGTAAATTATTTTCCTCTGAAATGTATCAAAGTAGAAGTATAGAGAGCATAAAATGAAAAGCAAGAAAAGCTCAAGCATCTCAAAGTTGTACTTAAGTACAAGTGTAACTGAATGACTATGTTGTGTGCAAGAATGGATAGAGCACTAGATTGTAATTGAGTAGGCCTAAATGTACATCAGCAACAAGTTCCAATTGTACAGACGGACACTTGCAGCCTGTGTGTGCACACAACTAGGCCTACTTTAGACAACTGCCTTCCATAGTGTAGTCTCAGTAGAATTAACCAGAAAAGGTGACACTGAAAGTATGTAACAAAAATGTCCAACAATTAATTGAAAAAATATTGGGTGTAAGTATGGGGTGTAGAACACATTATTTAGCCACTTAAATTAAATCTAATGACATTTCTTATATAATCAACAGCAGATTAAATCATCAACAAAGCAGACAACGGGACATGTATTATAAACAATAAACTCCAAAGCAGCTGCAGCCAAAGCGACATATACACACAGCGTAGCTCGCGCGCACACAACTACTGTACCTGGTAGCTAGGCAACCAGGAACAGTAGTTGTGTCTAGAAAACGAGTTTAGTAAGTTTGTACTCACCTGTCTGAACGGCATTCTGTCAGCCTTGCTGTGTACCGCGAAGACCTCAACTGCTCGTTTATTCTCAAAGCAAAATAGGCTATACTCATCTCTGTCCCACTGTAGCTAGCTCCACTCTGCATCTCTGTCCAGCTGCGCTCCTTACATTCAAAACGTTTTCAATTGAATGCATATGTAGCCACATCAGAGACTATTGTTACAAACAGCAGAAAGGCCTCGGACATCTCACTGGGTAACGTTCAGAAGTCACCGCTGTCCCCACCACGAACATGCTAGCATTTAGCTTTAAGCCAGACACACTCAGCATGCACCTGTAGTGAGTGTGTTTGATTTGGGTCACTCCACGTTAGCTCTCAGCCGGGTGGTGCATTACATAAGAGAATAATTAAGGTAGATACAATTTTAACCATGCCGACGTCTTTAATTTCATGCATCATCAAAACATGTACCGTTTTTTAGACCAATTGCTACCGCTCCACACCCCTCATTTTCAGAGTGCCAGGCTCAGTGCTGCAGCCTGTCAACTCTATGGGGCTCTGACCATAGCTCTGACTTCCTATTGCCGCAAACACACCTGGAAGATGGATGTTTTCATTTTAAAGTTGCAAAACGTTTTGCGGCAGTCTGCAATACATTAAGCTATAAGGATACCTTTACCTTTGTCAAGCTACAGACAGTAAAATACTTTCAATAAGTGGTACATTTGTATAGCATAATGTTGTTTTTCAAGTGGCCTGCCTATGTATTTAAATACACTAGCTAAATGGCTGCATGGCATCAGGGTCAATGGATATATTTGTTACAGTTGCCTCTGGTGATGGTTTTCTTATTGCATTACTTGCATCACAAAACCCCATGTTTTTAGGGTTTAGTGGACTTGTGAATGTGTGTGTATAGTCAGCACAGGCACACATAGGCAAGGCAAGGCAAGGCAGCTTTATTTGTATAGCACATTTCAGCAACAGGCCAATTCAAAGTGCTTTACACAAAATCAGTTAAACAGATAAAACACAAGTAAAAACAGTTAAAAATCATAAGCATTAAAAACCAATAAAACACATGAATAGACAGTTTAAACCAAATAGAAACGTTAGGACACATAAAACACAAGAATAAAAGTTACAGTGCAGCATAAGAAATTTAAAGAAATTAGCATTAATTTAAAGAAAGGCAGCACATAGGCTACAATTACAGTAGGCTATCTTAATCTGATAGGCCCACAATGTGAAATGTCAACAGTGAGGGTTAAGTGTCTGGGTATTTTTATCTCCTCAACCTGCTCCTGCACGTGGGAGGTGACAGCCATGGTGGTGGCCTGATTTCAGCTAGCTATTGCTGTAATCAATGCTGAGTGCAGCTCCCTGTTGTGGCAATAAGGGATCAAGAATCAGCAGAGCAAGACCACACAAGAGACTTTCAGACAGTTAGAGAAAAGTGCATGAGTAAAGAACACAGCATTAAAGTCACGCTGATGGAACCAGAAAAAGCTTTTTACTGAAATATAATGGAAAATGTTTTTTTTGATGTGCATATGCTCATTTTCAGATAAATGATTATGTGATCCTACATAAAACACAGTGAATGTCATCTTATCTTACCAACACATGACACAATGAACAAAAATGATGAAGGGAAAAAAAGCTGTTTTTAAAAAGTATCACAGATGATTGTAAAATAATGGGCAGACTTATTTAATTTTCTATATTTGGAAAAAATAAAACTCCTCCAGTTTTGGTTCATATAATTCCAAAAAAGTGGAGCCTCACTTTGCACTTCCAGACTATAAACAAGAGCACTGTGTGGTATCCCAGTGACACAGGGAGGAAGCAAGTGGTGAAGTGATAAATTGGGGTACCTAAGTGTGTCGGTTCCCTGTTTCTCCAACAACTGCCGCCAGTCATGAGTGATACAAATTACTTTCTGCTACAAATTAGTTCTGTTTGTACATCACACCCTGGAGTTATGGCCATGTCTTGTACATATGTTTTTTCTCTTCTTGTTTTGCACCATTTTTCTCTGTCACCTGTTGCAGCCAATTATCGATATCGGCTGTGTTGTTGTCTGTATCCCTGCCAAGGTCTTGACACATTGTTGCAGTCACACAGCAAGTCATTCATTAATGACAATTGCACACAGGAAAGAGGTGGGAACACTAATGTATTTGAGCTGGCCTGTGAAGACTGGCTACTTCTTGCTGACTCATCCTGAGAAAGATTAAGGCTGAATCCCATTTCTCCATCTTACCCC
>NC_045741.1:17369139-17384708 GCF_008692095.1 Etheostoma spectabile | reverse complement strand
CTTACCCCTTCCCCTAGGTTTTGCGTATGCATGCGAGACTAAGGGCTGATCCAATACTCATTTTGACTGAGGCCATTGAAAACCATAGACAGTGAATGAAAAAACCTAGTGAGGATGCAAGCTTACTTGTAAACAAGGGGTGGTGATATACACTGTGCAACAGGCAACAATAGCTGCCAGATGAACCAGAGCGAGAGTATTTTTGGCTCAAATAAGTGCCTTTATGTGTGTGACATGTCTGTTATGGTTCTAATATTTGATAATGTGTCTGAAATATAATATGTTTTGTGTAATGTTTTTGCCTGTTATGTTTAATTTATTGGACAATAAAGACAGATGTATGTTAACAAAGAAAGTTTTTCTTGACAATGACATTCAAAACGGTGATGACTGAAACAGATATACAACACACCATTCAGTGTGTATACACGTGTATTACCAACAGACTTAAGTACTACACAGATAAGAACATCTGCCTCTGCACCACCAAGTGAACATAAAATAACTAAAAAATATATAAATGCATATGATGCTGTTGTACATATCCACGCAATCAACGTATAGACACACTTGCAGACGGCATCTTGGAAGTTTGTGATCAACAATGCTGTATGGTGATGAAGCAAGTGGTGTCCCATTTCATAGGTGGATATTTTCACCCCTAGCCCTTACCACTCGGTTTGGGGTAAAGGGTAAGGGGTAAGGGGTAAGAGGTAGGGGTGAGATGGAGAAATGAGATTCAGCCTAACATTCAGTTTCCCATCCGTCATACATCTGTAAGGGAAATGATTACATCATCCGTCTCTCTTTTTTGCTGTAAAATCTTACTGTGTAAAAAGTAAAATTGCCAGCGACGTTAAACAATCCAATAATCCTCTTGGTTACAGACGTCAAGTTATTTAGTTTGAGTGTATTGATTCTCATTTGTTCTTGTCTGTTTTTATAATGTGCATCATATTCCTCAGTTTGTTTGTTTTTTCAGTTTGAAGAGATAATAATTGTGTAGGTGGCCCTGCTGGTGGTGAAAATCACGATGATGGTGATTGATTGTCATTTGATCTACGTTTTAAAGTTATGAGATGCAGAGTTGCACAAAAGGAGAAGAATGGAATTTAATGCCACAAGTCACGGAATTAGAAAAGCAATTGATCTAGAGATCAGAATCTAGCCGATGAAAAATAACGTCAGTGAGGAGAATGAAGAAACAAATTGGAGTAGAAAGAGGAAAAATGAAAAACATCCAGGGTCACAGGAAGGTGGTGGCAGGACAGATGGAAAACAGAAGAGGAATATTGCAATGCAGAAATGGAGAGCAGAAAGCACCAAACCAAGTATATTGAAGAAATAGATAGAACTGACAAGAAGAGAAGAACAGGATAGAACACAGTAAGTTGATGTGAAAGTACAAGTAAAAGGAGTAAGTACAGCAAGGAAAATAGATTGGAAAATAAAAGTAAAAGACGACTTATAGACAGGAAGTAAAAGAAGGAGGAAGTACGTCTGTGGCAGGTGGCAAAGATAAAGACAGAGAACAACAGAGCTTAAGAAGAGAAGAAAGAGAATTTGGACTGGGCAAAACGTAGATTAGACGCAGAGGATGAGAGAGAGATGGAAGTATCATACATTGGATAAGTAGCAGAGCATGAAGATAAGAAGAAACAATGGAGAGGCTGAGAGAAGGAGAAAGATGGAGGGGGGTTTGTTCGGTTTGTCTTGACTCTGAGCCGCCTGCTAAGCAGATGATGATAAATGAGGCGGTGGGGAGGCCGGCTCCCCATTCTGTACGCCGGATGGAGAGCCACACACAAGTCTTTTCTCTCTAATTACCTCTCACTTACCATTAGCGCTGCCACAGCCACTCAGTTCCACCATCAGTTCCAACCCCGCCAGGCACGCCATCTCCCATTGGTCCCCAGTAATGAAGCATCTTCACCTGACTCTGCCAATTGGTTGGCTCCGATCAGTTCACACTCGTAGACAATCATTGGTTACGTAGGGTTCAAACAAATAGTGAAAAATTACACACACTGGGTCTATTTGGACAGGCGTACATCTGGCTATCACTGAGTCTGTTAAACCTCATTTCCTCATCATATGTCATTTTACATTGCGTCCGTGCTTGCTTGGTATCTCTGTTTTGAATCCAATGAATTACAATGGCTACTTAAACATTTAAACCCTGCTTTTCCATCCTCTTACTTATATCTCATAATTAACAATACATGTTGTCCAGTTCCAGTCACTTTATCCAGACTATTAATTCTCATAATCAGTTATTTTTAAGTGAGTTATTTGTGACCACCAGACAACTACACAAATAAGGAGCAGTGACGTGCTGCATGACAACATGACATGTCAACAGAATTAGATGTTTGCCCCGTGTCTGCTTCATCAGTGGTACACACATGGATTCTCTGTTCCAACACCTGCGCTCCTCCCAAAAATGTTGTTTTATAATTTAGAAATGTACAGCTTTAAATATTCTGGGTTTACTTTAAAAATCACTTCACATTAAATATTGTTTTAGGGTTTTAGAGTGATTTTAACTTGATATTGCATTGTTCTCTCGTCGTTTGATTGCTATGATAACTTCTGGTCCCCCTGTTCCACAACGGTACCTCGTAATATTCAGTGGTCGCCACAGATTGTTTCACCTTCACTTGACGATGGTTAATGCCTTTTGCTGATTTAGATTCTTTAAGTATTCAAGTCATCTGTGTTTGCGATGCAATGTAGCCTAATTAACCTGTCAACCTCTAATCTCCCCTGATAACTGTCTTATGAATGAGCTACCTCTCAGTCCGTATATCGTCATGTTTCCTCATCTTGGTTTGTTTCTAAAAAATTCCAAGTGGTTTGAACTTTAAACTTACCAGAACTAAAAAGACAACAATGTATCAATGGAATATAATATAATATAATATTTTTGATCCAACCCAACTGAACTGAGCAAAGCAAAATCCTTCTTCAAATGAAGTTTGTTGGAACGGTGAAATCCTTAGTATCAAGAGTTATGAAAATTCTAGATATAAGTAAATTTGCATGTGAGATAAGTGAAATTATCTCACTCCACTGGCAGTTGGCAATTCAAAGTAATCCAACACTGTTAAAGTGAAATTTGATAACATGAGGTAGATGATTCAGTCAACGTCAATGACATTACATAAATTGTCTTCGATTAACCAATTAACTACCTGCTATTTTGCTTCTGCTAACTCTCCGTGTCAAATGACATAAGGAATATTCTTTCCTCATCCAAATCAAGTGTCCCGTGGACATTCTTTCTCCTAAAGCTTCTCTCGATCTCGGCACGGTTGTTATTGATTGAGCCAACGGAGCCTGGACAGTAAGTAATTAAACAGAACGACTCATGGGTGTAAAATTAGCCTTTGTGTCATTAGACTGGAACGACAGAGGGAGTAAAAGAACAAGTGTGACTGAGATGACTGATGACTGAAGGCCAATTAAAAGGCAGAGTGAGGAAGGGATGAGAAGAACGTCTGTAGATGTGACAGAGAAGCATATGGATTTGCCTTGGATAATGAACTCTTCAACCACCATCGATCTGCTGGGAAAGAGACGGTGGATCAAGAATCCACTTTGAAGGAGCTCGGGGGAATCGGATAGTTTGCTTTAGATCTCCAGATAAATTTATAAACATTAAATTGGTCTCCTTTTAACACTGGGAAATTTGTAAAACAATCCAAGCAACTCTATTAAACGCAATAGACATTTCTTGATGCCTCAGATGCTTAAATGAACAATCGCTGTAGTCGAGATCATTAACGTTCTTGAGGGTATTCATCTCCACTCTTTGATGAATGGTGTGACCTTCAAGTCACCAAAACTGTGCATGTTATACACTTGTGCATTAGCACTACAAGTATATAGTTTTCTTTGCAGCCCAAGGGAGTAATAAGAGTTTTAGAGGACAAAATATGTCTTCACAACAATTTCAGTTTGGCAGACTTGATGCTACCCTGTGTTGGCAAGCATCTAAAGGCACATTTTAATATTTGATGAAGTCACTAGCTGTCTAAGTTTTGCATAATAAGTGACATAACACTGTACTCACCACCCCAATTGTAGAGACTGTAAGCCTGAAAGCTCCTCCTTCAACTGATTCATCTTTAAATGTCACATGTCTTTCCTTGGATTCTGTTGTAAAGCTTTCTCCAGTAGAGTTCAACAACATTGGTGAGTACAGAGTTTGGAGCTTTAGATCTAGTATTAAAGGTGCTCTGAGCGATGTCACACATGTTTTAGGCTACAACAACAACATTTATTGTCACATACAGCAAACATCTCCTCACTATCCGCTAGCTGCCTGTCCTCAGAACACACTGTAAAAAAACGTGGTCTCTGTAGAAAGCCCAGGGTCTACAAACGGCAACAAAAAAAAAACTGTGCCCACCTGCACCACGAAGCATACACAAACAGTGTTCCAGTATTCCAGCCAAGAACCTACAACAAGGATTTGAGGGTGCGGGTGGGGTGGGTTAGTGCGCAGAAGCACAGGATGGAGTGTAAGGGGCCCGGGATGAGGATGAGGGAGGGGCAAGCTAGTCTTGTTTTGATGGAAAATACTTTGAACGTCAACAAAAAGTAATGCCACCCAACATTGCTTAGAGCACCTTTTAAGCTAGTCAAAACTATGAAAAAAAAAGCCTGAGATTTTAAAATAATAGAATGTTCCTTCATGCTTACAGTCACAATGTTTCTTCAGGTTAGGACTGAAGTAATGCTTTTGTGGTGAGAAACCCAAAATATGGATTTAGTTTTGAGTCTGTGTGTATTTATGTGTTCTATATGAAATATAATTTCATGAAACAATTATGTTTGTCTTTAGGGCAGAGTTAGAATTACATCCAGATTTAAGAAAAGGGGAAAGAAGAAAATAATAGCTCCTAATGGAAATGAATTGCATACTGTATTACATTTCTACATGTGCTCTCTGATTTCCCTAAGTAATGGATCTGATAAGTTGTCGCATTTATTAGATTTGACACACCATCTTGAGATTTACCACCTGTGAATTGTTTGAAAAGTGGAGAAAGGTGTTAATGTGCAATTTTATGCATGTTATATAGCAAATTGTTAATTCTAATAACCAAGCTTGAAAATGCCAGACATCTCCTTTGGATTAGTCGTACTGATCACTCACATCTAAGTGATCACCCTTAGCCAAATGCATTGTGCCAATAAAGTCTGACTGTAAATAAATTCCTGGTGAAGGGCCTGTTTGGATCTGTGAAACATCTGAAGTTCTGCTCCATCAAAGTGAGTCAAAAAATCTTGCTCTGAAATTTCTTTAAGGCAGTCTCTGCTTTCCCTCTTAGATTCAAACACACTAAATTATTAATTTCCTGTGTAGAGGTTAGCATCAAAGGCTACATGTCCTATGTTGTTATTGTACAAAGAAATAAAGTTGTAAAGTCTTGGAGAAAGTGTTGGTTCGTCAAGAAGAAGCACATACAACAATGCATGCATTTATGTGCAACAAAACCTGATGACTTTGACGGTAAGCTAATGACTATACTGTACGTACACAAGATTAGATGATTTAAAAGTCAATAAAAAAGATTAAGGTACCATGCTGGCACTGAATCTTTAAGAGCCTACGTGGCAGCAATTCACCAGCAATTTCTCTAGAATAACCTATCCAGTCAAAAATCCAGCAGATCCAGTACATGGCTACTGCACTAGTATTGTACCGTTGATGTCTACCTTGACAAATATTGTTACCCTGTCGCAAGAGAAAATAGTCTACAGTAATCAAATTTCCTTTCCAATGATAGATAGAGTACAACTCTATTTTGAATTATTACACCCTTGTAAAGCTACACAAAGCTCTGCTCATCACAGCTGCATCTGTCCAGTCAGTGACTGCTGACTTAATAACTGTTTTTTTTCTTTGATAGTGGTCATAAGCTTATTTATGAAATATGTGCTTAACACAATATCAGATTTGCTGTGAAACATCCATGAAAAAACATATCCTCAAATGTACTGTAAACAAACATTTTAAATAATGAACAGATAGCACCTTTTAATTTAGCCATTGCAGGATATATTAAATTACCATACTGTGTGTCCACAGTGTGACATTTTTGAGGAAATGCTCAGACCAAACTTCAACACATTTAAATGTATACAAATTTAAAACCACACGTTTAATACATTTAATTGTACCTGCCATTTGATTTGCTGATACATTTATTAAGAAGCCTCCTATCTACTGTGTTAGCTTTTCTTTGACACATTTTTTCCCAGACATGTTTTTCTACATTGCACCACTTGCCTACATAACTTTGTCTCAAGAGCTCTCTGAAGATTGCACTTTAATTCAAATAAGATTGGGTCATAGTGCTGTCTCACCTCCACACATCAGTTTCATCAACTTCAATTTAATTCACTTTTTCACACTCTAAACTGTCTTGCACCTCAGAGCCCTTTATCTAATACGATTTAACAGAAATGCACCACACGTGGCTGTATAATTACATGTTGAAAGGCCAGAAAATGTTTCTGATCAGTCCTTTCAAGCCATAAGGTGACTGACAATCTTGAGACCAAGCAACTTTCTTATGTGCTGCTCCAAATTTGTACACTACACGTTGTGAAATGCCCTTTGTTCAGTCTGGAAGTATAGACCGAAGCTTTGTGATGTCACTTTAACACAAAAATACGTTCGGGATAGACTGATTTGAATTATGTAAAACTTGTTTAGAACAACTCATTTTCAGCCGTAACGGTGAAGATATATAGTTGGTCTGGTGGTCTTACCTATTGCATTTCTGATGTGCTGATGTGTTGCTTTGCTAGTGTCTTTGATAATCTAAATCTAGCGTTAAGACCAGCAACATCTTACCAACGGTCAGACTGACTACTAGTTTGGTTGGTGTCATTTTCTTTAGTTTGTGGCCAATTGTATACGTGTAATGTATGGGGTCTCTACCAGAAGTTATTGTAAACAAACATTGTGATTGTACGGTGGCCCTGAGAGGTCACAACATGCAACATTAAGAAAACACACACAAATAAACCACAACACGCAAAAATAAGAAAACACATGCAAATAGATCAAAGCACGCAACATTATGAAAACACATGGAAATAGACCACAGCACGCAACAATAATGAAACACATGCAAATAAACCACAACACACAACAATGAAAAGGTAGCTACATATATTAGCACGGTCAATACGATCAGGGGATCAAATCTGTGACATTTTGCTTACATTAAAAAAACAAATGTGAATGAAAACATGACGACATCCATATAGGCTCTCACACAAATCATGTTACTTACATTGTCCTCATAATCTGAATCCTTAAATAAACCCAGTGCCCAAGGCTCTAAGGCTTCTTAATAATGCAGCTCTGTTGTTATTCATTATGAATGAGAACAAGTGTGAAGACTCAGAACAGGCTGCAAAACAGTACAAGGCTATGGCTGTAACAATGCAAGTCACAGAGATTATCAGCATGCCCCGCCAACCTCAGTTTAACTGACAGGCTCACACTTGACACTGCTGAAAAAACCTTGACAAGTTCCTTCATTCTCTATAATGTGAGAGTAAAACACCTGTTAGCATAGCAGATAGAATCAGGGAGAATGTTGTTATCAAATTTTGTATCACATTTATCACATTGTCACCTTGCCATTGTGGGAATTTTTTAAAATGTTGATGATAGAACGTTGATTTTTTTTTTTTTTTAGTTTATTTGACATTACAGATGAAAACACAAAAGGGGAGAGAGGGGGAATGGCAGAGTCAAACCCTGGCCCACTGCGTCAAGGAGTAAACCTCTATATATGGGCACCTGCTCTGCCAACTGAGCTATCTGGGCGCCCTCCGTTGATGTTTAAAATGTTTTGTAGGTGTTAAATGGGAAGCATTAGTCACTCAATTAAGATCTTGGTAAATGGGTTTAAATGTCAAGGTGTGTATTTCTACCTACTCTCTACTCAATTCTGCTACTGTCACAATGAGCATTCACATTTGCAGAACAGAAAATGGGGACCTCTGAAAACTGGAATTTCTCTTCATACATAATTTATCTGTTTTCCATTTAAAAGTCCTGTGACATCTGTGACGCCTGACCTGGCACTGGAGCTGGTGGCAGTGGAGTGCCACAAGGTGCTGAACTGGATCCTCTTGCACTTGCCCCTTGTTGATGTCTGTGAGTCCTACAACTGTGGTTAAGTGCTTCCTGATTTAGATCCACTAGAAGAGAGTGGGGGAAAAAAAGAAAGGAAAACAGTGATAGTCAAAGAGTATCTCATAAGTTAAAAGCTAGAGGCGGAAGGCAATTAAGTTAGCTTAGCGTAAAGACTAAAAGCTGGGGGTAACCGCTAGCCTGACTTTCTCAAAAGTATATATGTAAAAAAAAAAAAAATCCACTTACCAGCATCTCTTATGCTTAATTACGTAACATGTATCTTGTCATGTTCTTTAACTTTGGAAATAGCCAGGCTTTATGTTTTACCGTCTCATGTTGCTCTTAAAAAGAAAGAATATAAGTGTTTTTCAGAAATAGTCTAGAGTCCTAAAAGGGTTATTATGGGTTCTTCAAAGGCTTCTTCCAAGTGTAGAAACTGATATTTCACTCTGTCATGTCTTGTCATAACATCCTCTTTCAACAGAAAGTATCGAATTAAAGGAACAAGATTTTCTCAAAATGAACAGATGAGCTGTGATATAGTTAAAGCAAAGTGATGTATGGTGACTGTTTCCACTTTTTCTACTTTATTGTCACACTTGCAATTTCTGAGTCTCAAGTTGCCTTACATTTGAATATTCAACAAACAGAGGTCCACACACACACACACGCACACGCACACGCACACGCACACGCACACACACACACACACACAACACAACAACACACACACACACACACACACACACACACACACACAAACACACACACACTCACACGCTCACTCACTCACCTCGATTCTCTGTGTTTCTCCTGTGCTGCCAGGTGTGCTCTCAGCGGTGGCTGTGACCCAAGACAGAGATCTGCTTTCTGCTGCGCCATGGGGAATACAACGACAAAGCTGCTCCAAACATTTATTTTCTCATCTATCCTCTCCACAGCAACTGTTATCACCTTTGTCAACTTTCATAGATCGGACAATGTTGCAAACTGTTGACAGGCAGTTTACTGTTTTGCATAGTCCTAGTTTGACATTCAAGCAAAAAAAAAAACTCACTGTAGCAGACCTGGCCTACCACTTTGGGAACACAGCACAAACACATATGAACAAAACAAACATGCTAAATAAACATATATAGTATGTATGTATGTGTATATATATATATATATATATATATATATATATATATCACTATACATGTTTTTTTTTTGTGTTCTGCATATGTCCTGCAAAAATGGTCTCGGGTGAGTGACTTGGCCGTAATGTTGCTTTCAATGTGAAGGATTGCAAGAGAAGAAAACCTGGCTACTCCCATCGTCAACTACAGCCAGCTTCTCTCAGAGGTAGAGGACCTAATCAGCATAGTGAGAGTTAACTGTAAAACTTCAGCAGAGGCTTTGACAAGCTTAATCTTGGCTGCAACAAGAAGTTGGTAAACTTTTAGTGCCATGGTGTATTTTTGTAATAGTGGATAAATTCCATTTGAAGTTGCATGTCAAAATTGTGGCACACATGCGTACAAGCTCCATGGACTCTCCAGAGAACTTCCTTTTCATCTCATTGATGAGAGTGTCCAGCATGGGAAAATATAGTTTCTGCTGATAGCCAGGACTCTCTGCTGTTTCTTCATGAGTTGTTTCCCTTTTACTTTTAATCAAGGGAGGTGGGCGGATTTGAAGCACGTTTTAATATGGGTGCGAGGACGGAAATCTGACGGTCAGTGTTTTCTTGGGCATGGCAATGTTGTTGTCCAGGCAGAACTGTTTGACTGAGTTCCACACATTGCTCCAGGAGTCTGCCTGCCTTTTAGAAACAAATTGGGCTTTTAGGCTAGTCAGTAAGAGCCGCAGCTTTGGACAGTGTGCAGTTGGATGACTGTAGGGCCTTGTGCGTAATGTGAATCAGTATCTTTTTAAAGGCTTGCAATGAATGACATTCTTGACATGACGTCATGGATACCACTGGCTTGCGCTGACCACTTCTCTCCCTCTTCACTAATTTCTCTCAAACGCTCCGTACACATGACCTGACATCACACACCTGAAATTCAGTTTCTTGCACCTTTTCAGCAATGTTATTGTAAAGCATGCGTGCACAAATGTCAATTATTTCATTTTGAAAATCTGGGCTTGTGGCATTAAAATAATTGGATTGCATGTTTTCAAAATCACCAACCTCGAGGAAAATTGCCACGCAATTCTGACTCTTCTCCCTCCTTGTGCCCGCAAAAGGACACTCCAAGTTTAGACAGTAACCTTATAACATGAACTACTTTGCATAGATAACCTCTGTTCTTTTCGAATATAGCCTTATGGCTTTCAGACAGTTTAGCTGAAATAGATCTATTTGAGAATGAGCAGGCTCAAGTTATTCCATTTAATCATACAGTTCAGATGGGCCTGGCTTTTTCCATGTGTCTCTGCTCAGTTTTTTCCAGTCACACATAAAATCTGTCCTTATTGCAGCTTTCAGTCTGGAAATGGATGACAAGCACAACAGTAGACTGCATCCTTTCTAACAGAATACTCAAGCCACGGGTAGTTGTTGTAGAAGTAAAGTGAAAAACCATTTAGTTGGTTTGTGTTTAAGATATTTATAAATGTCTGGTCATGCCAGATGTATTTGTTCCTCTAATTTTTGAAACAATGTAATTACCCGTCATCATTTCTAAATATCTGTCCAAACCCTGCCCGACCCGTTGGGTAACATCGGACCCAGTCGGGTATCAGCACTCTACTGTACACTACCTGCTCCGCACCAGACACACCGACTAGCTGGTCAACATAGTGGAGCATTTAAAAGCTAGTACCAGATATTTCCCTCAGAGTTGGTAAAGAGAGTTAGTTTTGGACTGACTGTATTGGTTGTCCAGAAACACAACTCCACATGAATCGTAATGTTTCTCTGTAACTGTTAGATGTGTAAATAAACAACTGTGTGCCACAGTTCATCATATCAACCTAAAAGGTCCTCACAACTTGTTTCTGTCAGGTGGCCAGAATGGCCAAAAATCTTTTACTGTCGGTTCAAGTAGTGTCACGATAACAGCAATTTCAATAATGTGTAAAGATAGTAATTTAAGGAATGTTCAATGAATTTTTGATGCTTTCATAAAATGTGTTGTAAAGGCTGAAATTGTAGCGCATACCTTTGCTCATGGCCTTTGTATTAGACTAATGTTTAGTAGAAGTAGTGACTATAGCTGTTGTGATTTTATTGCTTAAAGTAAAACAGCAACAAACCAGAATCTTAAAAAATATATGTTACGTTATGTATATATGTATGTATTATGTAACTTTTTTCAACTGTATTTGGCCACATTTCCATGCCTTGATGGCTGAGCTTTCCAGATTCGAAAGGGAGTCAGTAGCAAATATACTGCAAACATATATACAGTAGCAAATATATATAAATATATGTATATACTGGTGAACTTTACCAACTTGTAGTGACTTTCTGAGGAACCGTGAAGAAGAGAATCATTGGTTGATATAAAACCCCTAGAACAGACATCTTTGCAATGAAAGGTCCCATTGCATGAATTTTGCCCACCCACGAGAGAGAGACATCATGAATTTTAAACGAGCAAAGTGGAAGTTGGTCAAGGCCACACCCCCAGCCTCCACATTGCCCCCCCACTCTCTCCTCCTCACAAAAACCTGATCTAGGTTCAAAATTATGAGGTGTTTGTTGTATAGGCTTGACAAAGATGAACACCGACAATAGCATCACAATTCACATCAAAAATACTATACTATATAAGATTGTTTCAAGTCAAGAATAGTAATAATATTTGTTTGACTCCAGGGGAATAAGATTGAATTTCTAGAGGAAACAATGCAATGTGTGTATCAAAGATAGTGATGTATCTCACAACAGATACAAATCCAATGCTTCTATACATTCATTTCACTGTTCAAACATCAAAAGCTTAATTTTCTCTAAGCCGAAAAAGTGATGTAAACTGTATTGTACATGCAGGGACCTGGTGCATCAATAAACAGCAGTGCTGTTCTGGGAGCTCTCTTTCTCGCAACAGGTGTCTTTTACTACAGATTTGCCCACTGAATAATTCACAGGGCTCTTCCACCTTTAAGAGACGCCCTATCTAATTTATTATTGAGGTGCCTTTTCACTGTGGTAAGAGGCACCTTCAATTATTCAACAACAATATAGAGCTGAGCAAGGGGTTAATGGGCCCTTTGCCAGCAGTGAACGGTAGGGGAGGTAAAATGGGCAATGGAGGTGGAGATGTTGGGGAAGGGGGGTGGGAAAGATTTATGATACAGGTCTAGTGGCAAGGTGAGAGATTGTGGCACTGGGGAAATAGAGCTGTGAGACTGAGAGTGAGATTGAGGTGGAAAATGGTTTGTGATGATGGGAAAGTATCAGGAGCATACCAATCAACACAATTGTGTGTGTTTGTACTAAAAGAAAAAAAACTGTCAATCTCAGAATGTCATTATATTTGGTTCTGTGTCTTGAAGTTTAATGTTGCGGGACATATTGCTCAGCTGCACTAGTGGGGGATCCCTGCATGAACAGGCCCACCCTGAAGTTTCTTTCATTTTTAGTTTAGTTTGTCCTAATAAGATTTTCTTCTGAGTTTTTACTTGCTTTGACTTGAAGGTTTGAGATTCTTTTGTGGGAAGCTACAGAACAATAGTAGGTAAGTTATGGCATTCTTTAAGATTATTTTGGGGCATTTTAGGCCTTTATTAGACAGGACTGTTTGAGCATGAAATGGGAGACAGAGGAGGAATGACATGCAGCAAAGGGCCATGAGGCGGAACCAAACCCGTGGCCACTGCCTTAAGGACTGAGCCTACATGGGGTGCATGCTCAACTGGGTGAGCTATCCAGGTGCCCCATTATTTTGCCTTTCTCCATCCTGCTTTGGGGCTTTTGTCTTTTGTTTGGATAACTACCTAATATGCTGATGTAATAAGAAAGAGAAACTTACCATGATGTGTGATTAACCTAAGATGTAAAGCATCAGAACAAAGCAGAAAGACACTCAGACTCTTGATTTGTGTTGAGTACTGGTAAAATTGTCTCAGCTGTTACAGCACTCAGGATCTTCAGCAACAAGTAATGCAATTTCAGAGTTATTTCCAAAATAAGAAAGAACTTCCCAACAATTTAGATCGCTAAGTAAAAACACAACTCTCCAGACTCTGAGGTTGTCTGATTGTTCCGAAGACTTTCCTTACCACAAAAAAATGTCCTTGTTGTTCGAGAGGTTCTCTCAAGATACTTCTTTTAGATTTAATATAACTTGGTTTCTGATAACTAAAAGTTCTGGTTTCAAAAAAATCCATGTCTCCTGTGCCCCCCAGCTCTGGTTTACCCTGTTGTCTCTGTTATCTCCAACTTTGTGGCACTCCTCCTCATCTTCAGTCTTTTCCTGCACATCCAGGAAGTGAGAAAGGGGATCTTAGCAAGGGCTCAGCCACTACATTTACCTGACATCGACTGATGTAGGTTATTCAGTACATGTGAACCAGACATATACTGTATGTGTGGATGCTAAGACTACAATAGAATCCAGTGTCTTTTTAAACTTAATTCAAACTAAATGTTTAATTAATTATGCTATTGATATTTGTAGTACAGGAATATAGTGTTTTCTTTTTTGGAGATGTAGAGCAGGATTATAAATTATATTCATGCAGATTTTAATTCTTAAATAAAAAATACAGTACATGACAAAAACTACAATGATGGATAAACATTAAATGGAGGCTACAATCAAACATAATTTTCATAGTACCTTTCAAACAGGTTATTGAAACGTTAAAGTGCTTTACAGATAGGGCAGAGAGGACAATACATACCTACATACATACATGCATACATACCTACATACATACATACATACATACATACATACATACATACATACATACATACACATACACATGGACCTACATCAATACCTGGTCACTTTAACTTTAACACTTGACTCAACACTGACACTTTTGAAGGATAATTTATGGATTATGTTTTTTTATGTCTTTTTATTGACAAATGTTCTTATTGTTTTTATTATTATTATTATTAGTGTTATTTTTGTTATCGCTATACTGTCCTTTTTTCTTGCTAAAAACGGATGCTGGAAATTTCAATTTCCTTGCGGGAGTAATCCCAAAAGGATTAATAAAGAGATGTCTAAGTCTAAGTCTAAGATAACTAGTTAGCTTATAAGAAGACGATGTTCATGTACAAAAACAACTGAAAAGAAATAAAACACATATGTATGTACAAATATAAATATATCTATACTGTATATAGTATATATGTATACAGTATATATACCGTATATATACTGTATATAGTATATAGTACAGTATATTTTTATTAGTAGTAGGCAATGAATAATAATAAATACTTTGATTTTGCTTAGTCCAAGCTACCATACAAAGGAAAGACCTTGAACCTAGGAACTATGTTAAAGAGCTGAGTGAGTTAACTGCCTGGCTAACACTCATCATACTGTACAACTTGCTACCATTTAGATAATAACCTTACGTAAGTTATTTACAGTGGCTAAACAAAGGGATGCATTGTCTCATTCCTGGACACTACAACAAGTTGCATGGCTGATTACAGGCACATGTTCACTATTTCTAGCATTAAACTTGTGACCTTCTCTTATAGGACAGTCTTTCTATTCACTGCTGCAAATTTAAACATGTGTCACATCCTGTTCCTCTGTTACCTTTCTGCAGACTTCAAGTTCTTGGAAACAGGCATCACATCCAGTTCCTCTGACCATAAATTTATTACATTAGTCTGCACAGTCCACCCTCAAATTGATCAAAAGCTATCATTTTGCAATGTTATCGTTATCATCACTAATTGATTTGATGATCCATGCGTTCCATTAATAATGTAATAGATGGGAGATTAAGAATTTAACTGTCCATTGCCATTAATGTGATCAAGATGTAATAAATGAATGAGCTACATTTCATTTCATTTAATCAAACTCAATTTTATGCAGTCCACTTGCAGCACATATATATCCTGCCAGCACACAGATATTAAATGCTTGATGTGAATGATGTGGAAAGGTTTTACATATCTTTGTGACACACTTCAGTTTTGGACACTAAATTTCTTTTCCATACAATTATGAATTATCTGAGTGGTTATCAAATAAATTAATACCTTGTAAAACACAGGGGTTGAGCACCATTATCCCTTTAATTAGACATACTTATTGTATTATGATAACGACTTTTCTTCTTCTTTTTTTTAAAGTTAAAACTGTAATCACATATTGCCTTTTTACTTACAACTATTTTGGAATAAAAGCACCATTTTAAGAACAGAGATACAGAAATGTGCTGAAAGGTTCTTCTCTCTCTCTCTCTCTCTCTCTCTCTCTCTCTC
>NC_045741.1:17360244-17369129 GCF_008692095.1 Etheostoma spectabile | reverse complement strand
CTCTCTCTCTCTCTCTCTCTCTCTCTCTCTCTCTTTGTAATGCAATTAGAAATGCTGCAGCTCCCCCTATTGGCATGGATCAGGTGGGAGCCTTTTGGAGATCAAAGTTCTCCAGCCTTATCAAACACAGCTCTGTAATGTAATACGCCGGCCGGGAAACCAGTCCTGAACATTATTTGACACATTTAAAGGGGTAATCTTTATCCATGATCTGTGCACTGTGGTTTGCCTAAATGGCACATTCAACAGAGCGGTGACGGACATGTCATTAAGGCATTTATGAGTGTAATTAAGCATGCCTAATCTCAAATGTCATCAATAACTGCCTCATTCTACACTACATCTGAGCTTATTCACTTTTTTCCAAGCAGGAAAATTATATCAATTTACTGAGATCAAACAGCAGCGGAAATCCTTTAGTCTCGAGTGTAATTACTGGTGTGTTGAAACACAAGCACCCTTTCTGCCTTAACAGTTGAATCTCAAAGTGCTTCTCTCTTGAGCTTCCTTTGTCCGACAATGCCAGTGACGCTCTGACATTCAAGATGTTCAGTGTGTTTCTTTTCCCCTAGAAATTACATCTGAAGAGCAACAGACAGAGTGTGTGTCTTTCTGTTTTTTGGGCCTTCCTCCAGATTTTGGAAAGCCCAGATGAATTTGCACTCTTCATCACAAGCTACACACACAGTGAACCTCAGCCTTTCGCAATTTTTCACTGAACCGCCTGTATAATAAGTGATATAAAAGGAGATTTGTATCTCAGCAGCCTCAGTTTAGTCTAAATCTAAAGACAGACACTATAACCAAAACATTGTACTGTAGGTACTAGCGTGCATGCGTCTTTTCAGCATCTCTGTAAATTCTCATTGTTGCATCTTTGAGTTATTAGGATTAAAAAATATATAAAAGAAAGCAGCAGTTTGGACTTGAACATGAATGCCTGCAGTGTGTGAACACAACCTAAAACAATCAAAACTCTAAATTGATTCCCTTCTCTTTCTCCTCCTTTTGCTTCTCCTCTGTGCTGAAAAAGCAGATTACAACTACTGATACCACCATACATCTGTTTGTCCAAATGTATATTTCTCAGCGAGGAGAAAGACGGAGATATGGAAATATGTCTGTGTAGAGTGGAGAGGGGGGAGAGATGGGGTTGTCGGTAAGTGAATTTTTTTTCCCAGGTGACAGTTTGCACAAACTCCAAATAAAGCTCTCTGCTGAGTTGCATGCTGGGGCGCACAGAAACAATGGACTAATTAAGGCAATGCTCTCAATGCAGGGTTCATTGCAAGTCCCTGGTTCTCGGCTGGACGGTGGAGTAAAGGGTGGGGGGGTAGGGGGGTTCTCGTGATTAAATTCAGATCAAGGGAGCTGACACAATCTGGCTTCGGTTCTGGCTTAATGAATGGCTCCAATTATTTTAGCTGCAAGTTCTGTCGGCTTTGACTGCAGTAAACACAGACGCACAAGCACACGCACGCACGCACACACACGCATGCACATGCACACCCACACGCACACAAACACATACACACACACACAATCACAATGGATGCAGCATGGCACTATCCAAACCAAATCTTACTATAAAGAGCCATATAAACTGTCCAACAAAAGGCATGTATTATTGTCTTTTTCCACATTATAATCGCTCCACTATACGATACAGAAAAAAAAGTGCCTGTGTGTGTTTTTAAAATGTCACATGCAGATTGCTAAATTGAGCAAATAAAGCCCTGGATTCAATCTATGCCAACCATATCAAGAGGAAAGATGGATTTGGAAAGTAAACAGGGGCATATGGAAAGACTTTAGGGAGATTACGTTTTTTTATGTGGTGTACTGTAAATGTAGGGAAGGAGAGAGACAGAGTGTTGGAAAATTTATTTGACTGGGATCTGAATCAAAAAAGAGTTTAAAAAAAAACATGTACACACAGTTTTACCAATAAAGTCTTGCAGTGTAATTTGTAAGCCTATTTTAATATCAAATTTATACTGACAGTAACAAAAATTAATGCACCGTAACTGCATGATATTCTACAAATTGAGTAAAACAGGAGGCAGAGCGTACATAACTCAAATAGGCCGTTCGGCAGTGGACAATGATGTGGTCTGGGAGGAAGCAGCAGACATACTATATGACTACAGCTAGGATGTGCAATATTCATCTGTAAAATAATAAAAGTGGTATGGTGTGTTATTAGTGATATTACAAACATTATAAGCAGAAACCAGTCTTGGGAAGTCTTAATTGTCTGAAATGTAAATATTGGTCTTAAATTTGAGTCCAAATTCCAAAAGGTTTATTTGGAGCACAAACAAAACTCACAGGCAAGGGGAAGTCCAAAAGCAGGCAATGGTACAAAAACACTGGAAATAAGACAAACAGGAACACAAAGAATACAGGGAAACGCTCAAAAGCTGACACATTGGAACAGGTGATCTCGCACAAAGGTCAGGTACAAGTGAAATTAAATACAAAAAGACAGGGGAGACAACGAGAGACAAGTGCAACAAATAAGGACTGGTAGAGGTAATCACACAGGCGGGAAAGCAGAAGACAGGAAGTAAAACAAGACATAACATGGGAAAACAGAGAGACTACAAAATAAAACAGGAAACAAAATATGAAACAAAAACACAGGAAAAACACAGAAGTCAGGAAACAACAAGGAAACAGAACAAATAAACACAATAAAACAGGGAAAAACTACAACAGAAACTCGCAATCATGACAGCGACCTCACCAACAGGGACATATTTATCCAGGTGCTCTTTAAAAACTGTGAACAAGTCAGAACAAAAAGGAAGCTGTGAACAAGAAAACAGAGTGGATATAGAGTGGATACAGGGAATTCACCTATTCACTATTGCGGTCAATATTGACGTTTTGAAACATCAGCTACTAAAATGTATTGCACAAGGGCTTGTCTTTCTTTTTGGACTTCTTTTACTATCCTGACCTCAATAACTGACAGCAGTGTGAATCAGACTTCCTCAGTTCCAAGCTATAAAACTATGGAGCTAGAACAGTGACGGTAACCTGTGGTATTGAAAATAAAATTTGGCATTGAAACAAGAAATATTGGCACTGAAAAATGTTGAACTGACATATAAAACACAAACATCAAAAAGTAATAAACTCACAATCCTATTATCTTATTTCACATTTGTTTGCATTATGATAGGTTTTATCAATGTCAATCTACATTTTTAATTTTTTCTTGATGTCTGTGTCTTTTCAGTGACAGTTTTTTTTTATTCTGTCAAGATTTTTACAATGTCTCTGGTTTTCAGTTTTAACTTTCTGTCTGTCTGACTGTTTTGGCATAGGGAGGAGGGACCTGAGGTGGTTTACAGGTGGTTTACAGGTAATTTACATAGGCTACTGGCAAGAGACCGCAACTCCACAGGAATCCTCACAGATGTGTTAATATCTGCAAGGTCTTCCTCAAGTTCATTTGGAACCTCCAAAACTCAAGTAAGTCTGTTTATGTCTGCCATTTTTTTCACATAGAAGCAGGCTGGTTTATAGTTGACTTTTAATGTAGGTCTAAGCAGTACTGTTAGCAGAGGCTAGCACTTTTATCTTAATTCAGCACATGTCCGCTTGTGCCTAATTGTAGCTAAGTCTCCTGCCGAGGATGTCAATCTATCTTCTATAATCTAGTATTTATAATAGCAGTAATTCCTGTCCTTCAGGACTCCTAAGGCCAGTGTTATTGCTGGTGCACAAGGCTTGACTCGTTTGTGTCTCTCATTAGCTCCGTCATGGATGTATTAAGAGAACAAGATCCGCTCTCTTTACCTGCCGCTAACACTGGCACGGAATTGTAATGCCCCTCCCCTTAACGTTCCTCCAATCACAAGTATAGCTGCAGATTGCCACTAGCCTATGTTAATTACCTGTAAACCACACCCTCTTTGTCCTTTCCCTCAGGCCCCTCCTCCCTATGTCAAAACAGTGACAGAAAGTTAAAACTTAAAACCAATGACATTGTAACAAAATCTTGACAGCGTAAAAAAAAGAATTTCACTAAAAAGACACAGACATCAAGAAAAAATGTATATTGACATTGAAAAACCTATCATAATGCAAACAAATGTCAAAGTGAAATAATATAATAGGATTGTGAGATTAATACTTTTGGATGTTTGTGTTTTATATATCAACTCAACATTTTTCAGTGCCAATATTTCTTGTTTTAATGCCAAATTTTATTTTCAATACCACAAGTCACTGTCACTGTTCTAGCTCCATATAAAACAGGTTTGGTCTGGATTTAGCGAAGTGGAAGCATGTGTAACCATCATGGTTGAGGTCAGCTGGCTTGAAATGAAATGAAAGGAAGTTGTTTCAATGTTCCGTATTTGCATTCAGAAAGAAAGAAAAAACTACAGCCAATCATTCACTATTTATTATTTTTAAGTTCAATAAGCTTTAAGTTCTGTAAGCATATGAGGATTTTAATGGTCAGCTATTTCACTTTCTAATATCAAACATTGTGTGTGACACCCAAAAAACTGATTTAAACTGTATTTAAGAAATTGTGTATTTTCCAGCAAGGACTATTCCACCAGTCAAGCGATGATGTACTAGCTCCTGTCACAGCCTGTTGTAAATCAGAAGACTGGGCAACTGCCAGGTAAAGCTCTAGCTAAACGAGTGTTAAAACTGGGCTTAGGCAGTTCAACAATATCACTTTTTGACAGTGTTGAGATGTAAGCTAAAATAACAGGGACTCTGATTTAATGAGGTTGATTAGATCTGCCAATATTTCTGTGTAAAACGATACTGGTCTTATCCGTTTAAATCACAAAGTGGGGCTGAAGACAGATTCACTTTTTCCTGCCCCTTAATAGAAGCCCCTTTCATTAGCTCCTCTTTGCTCAAATTAAATTCTGGTGTATGTAAGTATGTTCACAAGTGTGAAATCTTCTTTACAAAATCCGACAACACGAGCAATGTGGCCCAACATTTACTCAAGGTCTCTGTTAAACTGTTACTTTTCCTATTTCATACTGCAAATAACAAATGAACTTCAACTCCTATGGACATAACAGAACTGCATGTCTCCATGCATTGAAACAGTATGGACACTTCAAAAAAAGGAATGTTGTATGATTAACAGTGTTTTATTTGTTTGTCTTTCACTTTTAAACGATAGCCATTATTTTTCTGTACCATCCCCAAATCCAGACGGACACACATTCCATCCTCTAAAACTCCATCCATCACTGTTTTTTTCACTGTTTACCGACAGTTTTTTGGGGGTTTTAAAATTGTTTGTTTAAACGTGGCAGGGACAGCTATGCAACTTGTCGAAGACTGGGAAACAAACACATGCTGTCATCTGTCAGCCTGTCTCTCTTTCGGGCCTGTCTGCCAGCCTGGATTGCGAGGTTCCTCACAAGTGACAGGTTTCCGTTCAGCTATCTGCCTCGTCTGCTGTTTTAATTGTTGTTATGTTGTGTGAGACCAAATGTGTAATCGCTGTGTGCATGTTTATCTGGAATGTGTGTGTGTGTGTGTGCAATGCATATGTCCAGCAGATTGAGTTTTACTTTAACAGTTTCAGATGCGGGGCTCTAGCTTGCAACAGAAAAGACAACGTGGCTTTTGGAGCCAGAAATAACTATACAAAAAAAAAAAAACTTGAGCGGTAGAGAAGAAACTAACTTATGGACCAAAAGGGAGACATCAGCACTAATAATTTCACCTACTCTAAATCGTTTGTTCCCCTCAATTAATCGAATTTACCATATACTGTACGAGTGAGAAACAGATCAGAGAGAGAGAGACTCTGCAGTCTGTGGTTTACACTGACAAACAGTGGACACTTCTATCCGGTGGAGACATTTTCACTCAGCTAGACAGTTGTCTCACTTGCTGAGGTCAACTGTTAGTTATTAGTCTTGCAGCAATCATCTATTGTATCTCATCTACTGTTCTTTTGTTACAGAAGTGATAGTTAACCGGATGAGAATGTTAACAATTGTTATGTACTGTATATTCAGTGTGTTATAGTAACAAATAATAGCCTGTCCCCTTAAGAACACTAGTAGACTTGGTAAGGACAATCAGTCAAATGTGTCATGGAAATCACATATTCAACGCAGACATTGGCAAAAACGAAAGACAATAAATCTTAAGAAAGTTTTTGCTTTTTAAGGTTAATTAATCACCACCAATTAACAGTGTAGTTTAAATCTTACTTTGAGCAACTTTGGGTGATTGCCCAGAAACAAATGCACTTACCCACATAATGAAGGAAATCTCTTCTGGCTTAAAATCTGATGTATCTATTTGACAGACAAAGGCTACGTGGGAGGAGGTTTGAGAAGAACTGCATTGCACTATGATTTTATTGAAACAAAACAGCTTATAAGTTATAGCATCCTTTTTGACATATTAATTGAATTAAACCAGGTACCAGGCAAAATGCATTTTTCCTGTGTATCCATAAACTGCAATGCAAATTGTGAAGGCATCAATAAATCGTTGTAGAGAATAAACTTGAATAGAGAGGGATGGTTCATCTTGTCCTGCTGTGGCAGTTATATTTCCTTCTGCCTATATTGATTTTACGTGTCATCTATCTGTCTGTCCTGGTTGTAAGAGAGATGCAACTGAACAATTCACATTTTCATCTGCTGCAGTTGATATAACACACTACTATGTTGTTAGCCTTTAGCTTTATTTTTGTTTAAACTTACAAAAAAAGATAATAACAAAAAAATTAACTAAACAGAAAAATAATTTATGGAAACGTGAAAGCTACATTCCCCTATCCTTAATCATTTGCACGTTTTAAGTAAAAAATATTCACAAAGGAACAATTTATTTTGAAATTATATCACACCTTCGTCCACAGTACACCCATTTGATGCAGTCATGGAAAAGGAAAGTCAGTGAGAGAGATCAGCTTGGAAAATAATAAACAACAAAGATCGTTGATTTCCAGGAAAAATGCTTAAAATAGTGAACATGGTTTTCTCTGCAGCAAGAAAACGTCCAGTTCTTCAAGTGATCCAACCATAGAAATAAAATGGCTAGCAAAGGACATCGAACTGTTTGCCGTGGTTGTTTGATTAGGACAAAACAAAATGGCGGTTGTTGTAAGTTGTCCTGGTGACAACACACGTCATTGGGGCCATGAAGTGTTTCTTTGTCCGTTACTGCAAAACATCACATCCGCGACTTGCCGCAAGTCGGTTTATATGGAGGTTTATACGTAGCCATGACAATGGTACATAAAATGGCCTTTCTATCCATTTTATTTCTATGCATCCAACTGTCCATTGTAGAAGTGGTCCTGCATTAAAATGCACAAAAAAAGCACATGTTACAAAAACAGACCCTCAGATATTATATAAATGAAGGATTTATCATTAATGTATTTTCCCTCTTCTATAAAGCTTTAATAAATCATTAATAACCAATCAATACAGCAACCAGTTACAACTTTAGTACATTACTGTCCAGAGAGCAACTTAAGAACTATTCCACTATACTAAATAGTGCATTCACAGGCTGTTGATACAAGCGTTAAAAGAGCTTTGGTGCAGGCATCTGCTAAAGTACTGTAGTCGGATAGCGAGTGCTCTGTGGTTCTGTCCACTGAGGTTTGACTCAACCTGTGAGATTATTTTTTTCACATTTAGAGCAAAGTGTGTTTGTGAGGGTGTGTATGTGTCCATGGGTTTTAAGAGAGAGTCAGACGTAGGAAGTGAAGACGCTGAATAACGATCACAGCTCAGAGATGACAACAGAAATTCTGACTTTTTTATATCAAGAATGTATAGGAGGAGAACAGCTGTCTCATCCGATCTGACTCTCCAACATGAATAACAAACATTACGGTTCCCCAGTGTCACCAGATAGCTTTGTTGGGAGTGGCGTGTAGCTGGGCGGTGGCAGCTTGGCAGTGTATGCGTGTGTGTGTATTTCTTCCTTCTTTTTGAGTTTTCTTGTTTTCCTGATTCCTCAGACAAAACAATAGAAAGACTGTTTTTATCGCCACATATTCTTTGGATTATGGGTAAGACGATACACACTGCAAACTGTTCAAATCCAGGAGGTGCTGCCTGGGTGCCGTCATCCAAAACTAAACAAAACATTTAGCCAAAGGACATGAAGTCCTACAAGGCAAAAAAAGCACACAACGTATATTAAATGCTGCTGAGGGAATGAAGGTAGAGGAAAAAAGCACTCAAACATTTTAAATTGTAACTGGTGCCATCTTCTATGGCCAAACAACTCAATCAGCAATATGTCTGGACATTTAGAAAATGTGATTTTCCTTCAGTGATGACTGCAGGCATTCACTTCCTCTGTGATGGAATGTCATCTACCAATTCTCCGCTTTTATTTACCTTCAGCTCTCCATTGCAAATTTAATATTCCAGGCCATATTTCCACATCTGCCCTCGCTAGTTTTTATCAGAGGTCAAAATGTTTAAAAAAACATCGCTGTCATTAGAAGTTTATCATGGAAAAAGACATTAAATAAAAACATCTTGGCTCTGCTGCTATTGAGGAGCCTATGGGCTGTTGATGGGGTGCAGTGCACTGTGGAAGCTGCTGCCATACAGATAGATTACACTTGTCACTACTGAGCTACGTGGAATGGCTGGCCATTACCGGAATGATCTCAGTCTGCATACAAATGCACATTATATAAGCAGAGCACAGGTGGACAATCGGCACGGGATAGATATTTGATGGAGACAACTAGTGTGTATTGTAGTCTACATGGTGAAAGACAGATGGCAACATGGACTGTTGTAAAGTGCTTGTGAATACAAATTCAGACACACACATACACATACACACACACACACTCTCACACACACACACTCTCACACACACACACACACACA
>NC_045741.1:17353540-17360234 GCF_008692095.1 Etheostoma spectabile | reverse complement strand
ACACACACACACACACACACACACACACACACACACACACACACATTCACAAACTGAGACACATGCAAGACACACCCAAGTCCCAAAGCAGATAAAGCTATCAGTGGAATTAATATCTGTGTGCTGTACTGCATTAGGCCAAAGCCCTCACCGTAAACACATCGCTCACAGTGTAGACAATCGGGCCAAGGGTTCAACCCAATGGTTGGAAAGAAGGGGAATGATTTACATTTTTATAAATGTTGCGGCTGAGTAGCACTAAAACAGTAAGTTAAGAGGTACAGAGGATCGGTTGATGTTTTCTTTAATGGTTGTGAGAGATAAAAAAAATAAAATTCAGTACCCTAAAAGATTGATTATATTCTGTATTTGTTCTAACAATTAATTGATTCCACTAACAAGTATACGTTTGACATAGTATAATGCAATAGTGTAACGCCTGAAATAGTTCATTCCCCTGTGCCACAGACCTCTATTTCCATAAAAAATACAGTGATGAGCCACAACTTTGCAGTGAGTGACATGTTCCTTTGCAATCAGCATGGACAGTATAGTTTTATTTGAGTCATTTTTACACAGACCATCCTTGATCTGGAAATTCTCTCTAATGTTACAAACATGTCTTAATCCACAGCTGAAAATAGTCTCCCAAAAAAAAGAATTCTTGTAAATGTAATGTTTGCTAACGACAGTACCCTGCCATTTTAAAAGTTCTTTAGCCTTTTTTGAAAAAGGAAAGTATACTTGTTACCCATTTTACATCTTTAGCAAGAACAAATTAGCCACTAAAAGACTAGAGAAGAACCAACAGATTGGCGGTTTCTGTCTTTTCATGGGATCTACTGACAATAACCAAAATATAGAATATCACCAGCATTTTCCTTTAACACTACAATGAAATAATTGGTACTCTTGCTCTTTAATTGTACTACAACAAAGATGTCTGAGATACTTTTATTCTTCACCTACAATGAGGTTTCTGTAAATTCTTGTGCAAGATTAAATTGCCTTTGTTCATCGGAAGATTTTTTGCTTGAGTGGAGCACATCTTAAATATCTGTATCAAAAAAGAGATGAGGTTATCATGCTGAGTTAAAAAGAGAGCAGAAATGTTTGACGATACAACTTCAAATAGAGACCAAATCTTCATTTAAGGTCTTAAAACTACAATTCCAACATTAAATATTTTTCAACAACAACAAAAAAATTAGTGGGAAGTCTTTATTGATTCACTATTGATTAATATGAACAGTCTCTTGCAGGTAATGGTCAACTATTAAAGAATAGAAGGAGGCCATGGCTGGGAAAGATGGTGATAGTGGATTTTGGGGAAAAAAAGGAGGCACACAGGATGCGGGCAGGACGTAAAGAGAAGGAGGGGTCGGGGACCGTCCTGGAAGTTAGAGCAGTCCATGTCAATCACACAGGCCTTGGCCATGGCTGAGTGGGAGGTGGTGATGGACCAGACCAGGCTCCCGTTATCAAGAAAAAGGGCACAGAGAGGACAAGCTTAGACGGGCGGGCGATGAGTGAGCCTCAGCTAGACTGAAATAAATAAATAAATTGGGTTAATTTTTAAGTAGAATAAAGAGAGCGACAAAAAGGGAGAGAGGGGCTTGAATGCTCGGGGTCTCACATCAAACAGGACCCAGGCTGAGGAGACCTATTGTGCGTTAAAGAGAAAGAGTGAGATTGAAAGAGAAGCCATGAACGTGAGAGAGATTGTGGGTTTAGTACAGAGAGCAAGACAGATGGAGGATATCACAACCATTTTAGGGGATACACTGAGACAAGACGGGGGTGAAAGATAATAGAATAGAACAGAGACAGTCTTTGTTGTCTCATTCTTCACGGCTGCTTAGCGAGCTTGATTACTCAATCTCTGCAACCAAAGGGAAGGAGTACACACACGGTCTGCCATATGTCCTAAAGTAATATAGAAAGCCTGGATCACAGCGCAATATAACTGAGGTAGAAGATACATTTTACAGCTAATACATGGATCGAATGTAAGACTCGCGGCAGAAAAGATCAATGAAGTGATTTGGGGCTGCAGTGTAGCTCAGTCTCATCCAACTTTTATTAGAAACAAGGAGAAAACAAAATCAGGAGAGGCGTTTTATCCCCTTTGAGCGTCAAGGGCTTTAAGCCACATTTTGAATCAGTGGTAAGGTGTCCCACCTGCAGTCTCTTCTGGCAGCCATTTTGAAACAACTGGAGGAAAAGATTACTCCCAACCAGCATCACACGCAGCCCAAACAATCACATTCAATGACGCAATTAAGTAACATTTAGTTTGTCCCACATGGCGGAATTTTGATTTAAATACAAAGCTATATTTCAGTCAGGAACACTCTCGTCATATAATTAACCAGTTATTGCAACAAATGGAAATAATAATGCTCTCTGGACCAGCCAAGCAGCACACTAAGCTGAAACAGGGAGCGCTATGCAGAAACCCCCTCTGGGTAAAAAAAAGAGTGAGCCAAAAGAAAGATATTGAAAACCCTGTGAATGACGTAGGACTCTGAACTAGAAAGGAGGAGGCTGGGGTGGTGGCAAAAGGTTGCCAGCAGCAATAGTAAGTAAAGCAGCGTCAGTGTAGCAGGGATAAGTGAAGAGGGAGTTATATTTAAAAGGAGCAGCTTGATGCGAGAATGACTATGATTGGTGTGTGTCTGATAGGAACGATAATTCAATCAGCGGGTGTATGACTTCCGTGTCCAACTGACGGCAAGCTTAATGATCAGAGAGTAAGTAAACAAGACTACAAATGTGACAAGACATTCAATGCCAACGCTTGGCATACAGCTTTCAATACTCAGAAACATTTCAGTCAATACCAAAAAGGTATTGAGGTTCAATGCCCAATACTCCCACTCTGTGTTTAACCTGTGTATGTGCATCATTAAATGCAGTGTCTTTATGTACAGGCTGACAACTGACTGAGAAAAACCATAACTGCTTAGAGTTTGTGGGAAGTACGAGTTAATTGTAAACTGGAACAGTTGTGTGAAGAAAAAAGTATCTCATTGGGCTTGATGGAAATTTTTCTTTGAATCAGCTCCTAGAGAAAAGAAAACATGGAAGCACAGCATTTTCTTGTCAAACGATAAAAAAACCTTCAACTTGCTAAAGTTTCTGGCATTGGCCACCCATTCTCCCACCCATAATCGCCTCTTGAAAAATGTGTGAACTCCTCTGAATCATATATTGAGTATGAAAAAAGTCTAAATCACAATCCACGGTAACATGCACAAAACCTGCCGGTGGAGCCAAAACAGTGTTGTGCAGCAAATACACATGTCCAGAAAAATTCAAAGTGACACATTTGAATGCATTTCATATCTAATCTGGGAAATGTTCTACAGAGACAACCTATCACTTTAACTTTCCTGGAAGCATTTGGGAGGAAACTGATGATAGCAGTCTGCACAGTGTTCCAAATGCTGCCTCCTGGGACTCATCTGTAAACACACACACACCAAAGACTGCCTCACACACACGTACTCATACTTAAAGGAACTCCCCATGCATGTGCACACTTAAGCAACAAAAACGTTCCCATTGAAATGCATACACATTTGAAGCCACCCGCACTTAAAACACACTCTCGCCATCCCTCTTTTTCTCCCTCTTCTTGTCTCTCTCTCTCTTTCTCTTTCTCATGCTTCACCCAGGAAGTCCGGTTGAGCCTCTCTAACTCCTCAATGTAGAAATGTCCCCCTTTAACTTCACTTCTTTTCATGTCTCTGTTTGCCTGCTGCAATGGGTTGGGAGCTGACAGCCAACAAAAGAGCAGCCTGTTTCTAGTTCCCCCAAAAATAAAAAAAAGAGTGATCCTTTCTGTGTTGAGTGGTTTGTTTTTCCACTTTTCTGTGTACTTTGCTCCAGATTTTGGCCTCTTTTAATGTGGTCTTAATAAGAGAGAGGGAATGATTTAATAGAATTCATTACCCCAAGCCGGCCATCCGGCCAAAATGTTTTCTGCGCACACAGCAGCGGAATGTTAAAGTCTATAAAAGTCTATAAAAGTCTAAACAGAGATATAGTGTTTGGAGAGTTTTAATGACTATAGTCAAGTCAACATGTTCATTCAATTAGAAAGATTAATTTTCTCCTGCACGCAGCTGACGCCCTTGATTTGTAGCGTTGACTTGAACAAGCACAGACCAGAGATAGCAATGGTCAGAGGTGGGAAAGACCACAGTGAAACCCACACTGCTGAAAAATACTGATGCTCCCTTCACATTTTTATTTGAAAATATATATTTTATGTTTTCTTTTTGTTTTAAATTACAAAGAAGAAATACATGCATTGTGATAGTTTTTTGGCACCTGTAAATACAAAATGCAAGACGCACTAAAGCATTTAAATTCCTACATCACAACAGGCCATCTGTGCATCTGTTCTTGGAATCAAAACGCTATTACATACAGTACACTACGGGATAAATCCAAATCTGCATGTTGTTATACTCAAGGCCCTCTCCTCCAAACAATGAACTCCTAAAAGTTCTGTGAATATTTAATAGGCACAGGAGGCTTTTTGTGAACCACCAGCACACCATTTCATTGTTAAATCTTTCAATATAGCATATATAAATATTTATTTTTACTGTATTGGGCTCATGAATAATTCAGGTCGGATAGGAGAAGGCTCTCAGGGGCTGTGGTTGTTGTTATTGTTACTCTTTTGTTTGCTGTTATGGCACTCTTCTTGGCCCTAAGCTGTACCCTCTCTTCTTACAGCCGTCCGCTTGTGTTGTTCAGAGGAAATCACTGTAGGTCCTTTTGTTGTAACGTGATTAGTTTGTGTCCATTGTGTATGTGTATGTGTTTGTGTGTGTGTGTGTGTGTGTGTGTGTGTGTGTGTGTACGTGTGTGTGTGTGTGCAGAGACCGAAACAGACTGCACAGAAATGAAAGCAGCAGCCATTATAGTCTAGCTGGTTGGAAACATGAAGGTTTCCTGAGGTGTGTGATGGCGGTCAGTAATGTGTATTTTTTCTATATTGTGTTACAGCACTTCTTTTCTGAATTCAAACCAAGCCATTTTGTTGCTGCTACTGTTTTTGCTGTTTGGCAAACAAGAGGTTCCAGCCTTGCTGGCAGTTCTGTGCGATGTATTAAATGCTACCATCAGCATGCTAACATGCTCATCAACATGCTAATGTTTAGTGGGCGGTTTTGTATTAGATTTAGCAGGTGCCATGTTCACTATCTTAGTTTGGCTCAACTACGTTTATGAGCACTCATCACAAAATTACAGCTGCGGCTTATGAGGTTTAGTTTTACTAGAATTTAATTTATTAATAATCAAAGTATCAAACAATGTGTTGACCCAATGATAGTGATAAAAAGTTAAAGGATCTACAAAGTGATTATGATTCATCCTGAGGGGAAAAATGAATGCCAGTGCAATGTGTCATAATCTATCCAGTTGTTGTCATGACATTTCACTCAAAACCACAAATACCAAGCTCATGGTGTCGCTAGAGAAAGAATCATTAGGATACATTTGGATGCCATGGATATTTGCACTAAATTCCATGGCAATCCATCCTATAGTTGTTGAGATATTTCAGTCATTTAGCAGTCGTTAGCAGTGTCACTAACGAGGCTGTACTCACATGGAATAGATTTTTACTCATTGTCATTGTGTACTAAATCAAAAGTATAAACAAAGGAAAGCATCCTGGCACTGAAGCATCATAAAAGGCCTGCTTACCCATGAGGGAAAAGTTCGAAATAAGCCATTTTAAATTCATTACACTCTGCTGATCACAGGTTTCTATTTGCAATTCAGACAGGGCTTATGAGGTTGACCTGTCAGCCTTCCACAAGGGCTTGAACAATTGGCCAGATAAGCAAAGCAACAAAAACACAATAGCAGTAAAAAGCTGTCTAAGAAATACCTCTATCAGATTAAGGTTAAGACGTCAGAGTTTCCCCTGCCTGCCGTCCTTGGTCTCTAACAGCTCTAATGCATGGGGTGGGGAGACAGCAGGGCTGCTGGGTCAGCAATCGGTAGTCGCTGATAAACAAACACGGGAGGAGAAGAGGGAAAGAGTGCTGATGGTGAGATGAGAGTATGAGGAGGAATGCAAAGGTTCATTCTGAGAATTGAAGAGTGATTAGTGAAGAGGAGGAAAAGGTCAATAGAGATGTGACCTCAAGGGAAGAGGAGAGGTGGAAGGAAAAAGTTAGGATCTGCAGGAGCTAAAGTGAGTTGAGCGACCAATTACTCAGCATTTGTTTACTGGCGAAGTTCGACAGTTTTGCAAGATACAAAAGTGCTAGTGTGCAACTGTGGTGTGTACCGTAAGTAGATGTGTGTCAGTTTATGGGTTTGTTCAGACGGAACGTGAGGCTAATTTTAGAGAAGGTGCAGCTAATTTGGAAATGTGCAAAAAGGTGCAGGTTCGTCTTTTGGCAGATTGGGGCATGTGTAGAAAGAGATTGAATGATCAGAGTTAATAGGGGATGGGTCGTATTAAAGCCACTAATGCAACACAGAGTACTGTAACAGGGAGATGCTAGGAAAGCAACAATGAAGTTGAGATGTTATGTTGATTTCTTTTCACAATTTGGGAACTTTTTAATGTATTTTTTTAAAGATTATTTTTAGGCCTTCCTTTCGAAAGGACAGATGAAGTCATGAAAGGGGAGAGAGAGGGGGAATGACATGCAGC
>NC_045741.1:17301974-17353530 GCF_008692095.1 Etheostoma spectabile | reverse complement strand
AAGGGCCGCAGGTCGGAGTCAAACCCGCGGACGCTGCGTCGAGGAGTAAATCTCTATATGTGTGCCTGATGTACCAACTGACAGTTTACATTTTATTTTAATCCTTAAAATATGAAAAATGTGAACTGTCAACATCAAAAGAAGAAAAGGAACAAAGACACCACCAGCTTTGTTGTCAAGTCTCATGGGTGATCCAGAGTCTATGTATGCTAGGTCATATTTGAAATGTTCCCACAATAGCTAAAAAGTTAACTGATGAACAGTTTTTGGAAAATTTACACTCATCTGAAGCTTTACAAGTCTAGTAGAAAATAGGGGAAATTCTTTAAAGGAAGAAAAACAGAAAGAGGTCCTCGTAAACGTTGAGGTACAGGTTGAAGATGTCAGAAACTCTGACAGTTGGTGTGTGTTTGTTGACTGCAGCTATGTTTGTGCATTGGCTAATAGTGGAAAATAAAATGGACTGCAAAAAGACTCCAGTGGGAGAATTTGTGAAAAAAGGCAAGGCAAAAAACTGATTTGGTTTCATTTGAACAGAGGCAGATTTGAGGTGTAGTTATACTGAAGTTTATCATGCACAAAAGAAATGTCCTCAGTTGAGGCAAACCTAATCGGGCACAGCCAAAGTGCTGCAGTTTTTCCAATTAGGTTTTAATTAAATCCAGGGAAAAGCACATACATATTATAAAGCTCAACACTTTTGCTGTCACCTGGAAAACCTCAGCATAAAGTAGTAGCTGATGCTCGATGTTATGTATTTGAATTACAAAAGAAATGTAACTGTAATCCGTTACAGTTACTGGGAAAAATGGGTAATTCAATTACAGTTACTTATGGAAATGTTTATGATTACATTAAGGGTTATATCTGAATATTTTCCAGTAAAAAGCTAGGCTTTATGTTGAATAATATTAATTTTGTTGTTTTGCATGTATTTCATATGCACAACGTCTTCTTTTGTCATTTCCAGCCATAGCCGTTTAGTAAAGTTTGATGCTATTCTGATGCTTTTGATTGGTTCTCTTGTTTGAATTAGCAGCGCTACCCATCTGACAGTTGAATTGCTTCTCAAGCTGTGTGAGAGTTGCTGCAAATATAACAAATATTTCATACAGCAATCTGAGAAGGGCTCAAACAAAACGGTGCAATTCAAAGACTGTTTGCCGTTGAGGTCATACATGCTATTGACGTCGGAAATGCCAATGTCCAACCTCAGGAAACATCTGCAGGTATACAAGTTAAGTTACAGTAACTGAAGCAGTCATATGAAACAAATGCTATACAGCAAAGCCACACTTCCACTGCTTATTCAATAACTGTTTTATTTTGTTGCCGGGTTGGCTCAGTAGTAGAGCAGGTGAGCATTTACTTCAAGGTGCCTCGACGCAGAGGTCAAATTTAAAGGTGGAAAGGCCCAAAAAATAATGTTAAAAAAATATACTTATTGTTTTATTTAGTATTTGGCGCTGTGTGTGTCGTAATATATTTTTGTTTTGTTATGATTTTAAATCTGTGGCCTCAGAACGATCTCATATTAAAAAGAGGTGCCGAAGTCTAACTTTGTGGTGGCTTTTCTTTAAAATTAAATTATTATGATCTTAATTCATGTGATGAAGGATTTTAAAAGGCGTCTGACAGTAGTTAATGTTGAGTACTGCTGTAAGGTTAACATTGCCAGGTTTAAACAATTGAAAATGGTTAATAGTTAAAAACATTCATTGGACATTTAGAAAAGTAATAAAAAGTATTAAGATACATCATTAACATAGTAACAACACTATTACGTTTTAAATAGAGTAACTTGTAATCGGTAATCTATTAGATCACTGCTGAGGCTCTATGTTTAATATAGTAGCCTCTAGCGTCTCTGTTACTGTCTGCCTTCAACAATACACATTACATATTTAACCCACATCATATGCCTATCCATATCAATGTATTGGCAGTTAAAACAACCCGCCTGTTTCCACCAGCCCACACCTTATTGGCCTCTCTGTCTGTACCTTAAAGAGCCTCAGGACTAGGAAGGTGTGGTGTTCACCTGACATCCAAACTTTAAAAGTATATATCCTCATGTCTTCAATTTTCCCACAGGCACTGGCAATGGCAAACATGCACAGTGAGTCATTGCTTAAATATCTGTGCCGTGGCAGTAAATCCATACAACTCTATTGCTTACTGGCTCGATTCTTCACCACCAACTAAGGATGAAGAATCTGCCCTAAGTCCAAAATGGATTCATCAAGACAGGTGCTAGTAGCGGATAGTTCACCTTGAAAAACTGATACACAGTTCCACATGCATCAAGGTGATAGGCTTGGATGGATAGATTGCAGTAGAAAACAATAAAGTCAAGTTCAATCATCCTAAGGTGGAACTTTAATTCTGGCAAAAACTACTGGAATCACCTTTGAAGTTTAGCAGTTTAACTTTTACTGACTCTGTGTCAGTGCATTTATTAAATACCTGCATTACTGTGGAACAATCAATAATATGAACAAATATCCTACTTTGAGGGCTTGTTTTGACAAGGAAGAAGATCGTGTGTGTTCCTGAATGTCTGTGAGGTCTTCGAAGCCCGACCACCTAGAGTTGACCCGCACTGCATGCAGACAACTTTAATCTTTTACAACTGCAGACACATAAAGATAAAGAATGTATCTGCAGTCTAAAATGAAGTGTGCGGGATGGAAGATTTAAGGTGTTTTGCCCTCCCTGTTGAGCCTCTGAGTCAAATGTCTGTTTCCTTGATCTCCCCCAACTGGTTTATAGGCCTTTATTTTTTTATAGCTTCTGTGAGTTGTTTCCCATAGGTTATCTGGTCAAAGATGTTCATGCATTAAACCATCCCGTCCTCATCTTTATTCATTGACTGGTTTACTTGTGAAGGCAGTTAAATACTTCTTGAAAGAAGTCAAAGATGGCTAGATGCTGCCAGAATTTAGGCTTCAAAAAAACAAGCTTTTCACTAAACAGGGTTGTTGGATCCCAAAGAAAATTTGCAAGAGAAATCTAAAAGAAAAAATCTAAAGAATTATAGAAGAAAGCTTTTAGACCTGAAGTGATTTTTTCAGGGTTTTTTTTCAACTTACCAGAGACACACAGAAATACACACACATAGATCTCCGTTAAAATACTGTCTGGCCATATTTACATTTGTGTAATTACTAAAGCCAGATGACAAGTCGCTGACAGATGGCAGATAGATGGGCTTTGCCCTTGAGTTTGCGCTACGCCCACGTTGCCATTCATCAAAAGCATAATAATACTGTAGGTGATTGGCGCAGAGTCACACATACAGATTGCGAACCCAAGGAAACAGGAGTGTTGGAGGTCTCCACAGCAACTGGACGACTATTATACAAACCACACTCAAGAAAAATGCTAGTTTGAATGTTCAAACTATTTCTTTCCCAGGAGAAATATACTGCCATAAGTGCCATAAATATATTGGCACATAAGTGACTCTGACAGCAAGTTCCCTCTTCTGGGAGCAGTTCAGTTAATGCTTGTTGGGTGAGAAAATGGAGGATTTTTCAGATGTTGCTGCCATCAATCCACAGCATAGTTTTCATCTGAGAGAAGAGACAGGGGCAGCCATAATGTTATGTCATCTGTCAATAAAATACTTTCTTGCTCCCACAGCAACCATGCAACGCCATCCGGTTTTGAGGAGATTGAAATGTGTTTTGTCTTACCCATAATGCATGTGGTGAGGAATATGCCCATTCAGCTGTTTTTAGTGAAACAAAGGATAGCAAGCAATATATCACATGCACACATTGAAATTTTTGTCATTACGTGAGCAAATTGTTAGACACAATCATGTTCGACTCACATAGCCTACAGTTACGCGGCCCTTTTCACTGCCGGAATTAGGTAATAAACCCTTCATAATTCTGTAACTGCAGTATCGTTACAGCTGCTACAGCCACTCACAGCAGAGCCAGGAAGACAGTTGATGTCGGCGGTCAAGAACAACAAAAGAGCGTATCAAAAATTGGGAAGCATTGTGCCAAAAAATATACCATCTCATCACCATCTGTTTATCACCATCTGACTCTCTGGCTTTCACTTGAGGTTGCCGCTTTGTGATGCGGTGAGCAATAACAAAGTATCCTCTTAAATAGGTTCGTAACTCATCTGCATCTGTCAACACTTTGTCCACACCCAGTGGAGCAGCACTGCATAAATCACAACAACTGGGCAATTTCAAGTATTCAACTATCCAAATCACCGGACAATACTGCAGCCACATTGGCCTTCAAGATTTTAAATTGTTTTTACCGCATGTAGGTATAATGGTAATGCAATTTAAGAGGTTAGGGAAAAGATATACTGAAATTGCTTTAGGTATAGTCAGAATATCATTAACTAGCGAATGAAAAGGGTCTGTCGAGCACGGCAACGCAAAACACTGAGCCACTAATTTGTGATTTGTTATATTACACAGATAAAGACTAAATCAGCCATTTGTTTATATTACCCCTGGAGGCCACAGCAATGAAATATTTATGAGCAAACATTACTTTGTATCTCATTATTTGCAGGCAACAACAATAAAATATTTACTGGTGGGCTTTTAATTTCCTGCCTGGTTTCAGCAAAAGTCAACTAACATTTTTAACATTCTACTTCATTTGATTCTAGTTGCTTGTTATTAATCAGGCTTTGGAGCTGTTCTGTTCACAAAAACACAATTTCACATATTCCTGGGATATTTTAGGAGAAAAAGTAGTGTCTTCTTGCAAATCGGTCGTAAGATCCTAGCAAAGAACACTGACTTTTATGTAGAGAATTCATGCGTGTGTGTGTGTGTGTGAGTGTGTGTGTGTGTGTGTGTGTGTGTGTGTGGGTGTGTTTAGCGCAGGCCTCTGTACCCGTCATCCTGTCTCCAGAAGGATTTAATCTAGTCCCTCAGGCCTTGTGCTCAAAGGCAGTGACTGACAACTGGCAGGGGGTGTGAGAGATATGCATGATACGGTGTACTGTAAGTGTGTGTGTGGGGTTGTGTGTGTGTGTGTGTTCTATCATTTCAAATGGTTATAATGGTTTAATAACGCTAATAAGACATCATTTGTTAAATGCCAAACAAGTGTTAAATGACTTGGAATTATATATATATATATATATATATTTATGAAGAATTTGAGTTATATTGTATTTAACAAAAGTTGTTGATTGTTGATTTTTTTTTAGCTAGAAAACTGTGGTTTCAAAAACAAAACTCTGAGCTCAAGGTCCACTTACTGTTATTTTCTGGAGCTTTTCCAGACTTGTCTAGTGCAAAACAACATCTTTGAACTCCCCCCAATAAATGACAACCAAAGTTCTAAATTTACTGTGCTGTCGACAACTAAGCAAATTCCTTCTGCTGGTGCTTTTGGAGGCTCTTGAAAAAGATAGTGTTAGGATTAATTAAGATTATTTTGTAAAATTGGTGTCTGCTATTTTAAATGCCCAGTCTCTGCCCAAACACTTAATCAAACTTAAAATTATACCCTTCATCCGCTACGCCACATCACAGTTTGCATTAGCTGGGAATGCCGCAAAATGCCCAAATACAGATTGAAATTTCATGTAAAGACTTCACTGTTAATTATAACAGTGCACAGCTGCAGGTTAGTGTTGGCTAAAAGTGAGTTATCAAGCCCTGGGGCTGTGAATGGTTGCACTGTGGTAACAGCCGTCTCGTATGTCAATCTTCAGGCGGGCTACTGTTGCACCGCTAAGCCTTGTCATTGTTACAGTTGCTACTGCGGGATAGGGAACACACTTGTGTTGTGGGATCTGATATGTGTGTGTGTGTGTGTGTGTGTGTGTGTGTGTGTGTGAGGGAGAGGGAGAGAGAGAGAGAGAAAGAGAAAGAGAAAGAGAGAGAGAGAGAGACTGTGTATGTGCAATGGAGGGTGTCCTAGTATGTTACAGGTTAAACCATTTGTGTTTTTGTGTGTGCATGTGCTCACATAAGTGCATCGTACAACGTGCAGTATGTGTCATCACAAGCACATGGACACAGAGTGTCTATCTTCACCTTGTGCATGTGTTTTTGTCAGTGTCTCCTCAGTCATTCGTGTGCTTTCTATTGTAAGAGTGTGTCAGTGTGTTTTGGCAGAATTTCAGATCCTGCACCAACAACAAGAGGACCCCCAGTTTCAATGCCAAGTCACACAGTGCCCCCTAATTCCCCATAATCCACCCTGTCTCCAGGCAGGTGATCCTTGTGAGTCTTTGTGAGGGTGAGTTATGTGTATGTCTTTGTGCCAAGCTCTGCTCTGGTGACATCAGCTAACTGTGGCTACTTTCACAGTGCTTTGGAAATTCGTTTTCCCCATCAGCCTGTCACTCCTTGCAATAAACAGAAGGCTAAGCTTGTCACAGCCCTGGTTAAGCCTTTTCATGTGCTTTGTCTCTCACTGGGGAGGTACTAGGGTTATTAAATATCAAAACAAGGCCACTTTGGTTGTGTCATTAGTCATTTTGTCAGCAACTTGTGTGTTACCAGTGTAGCATTGCTCCGTAGAGGCTTCTCAGTGCCATTGCAAATCTCCTACCTATTCGTAACTGTCTAGTTACCGAAGGTTAGACACTGTCTAAAATTTGAATATGTTTTTCTGGCTCTAGCTTTATAGTAAGCTTACAGACAAAAGAGTGTTATTGACCTCCTCATCTAACTCTCAACAAGAAAGTGAATAACTTAAAATGTTGCACTATTTCTCCAATAAAGCCACAGAAAACCCCCGCTCCGTTCTGTTGAGACGGACGGCCAGCATTCAATATCCGTATTACCTCAAGCAGAACTCCATTATGGCTGCCAAAGGATGTGTTACATTACCTGAAAGTTATTTCATGCTAATATAATTCCAGATGTGTATAGAAGCTGAACCTCATGGAGGCACACATTCATGAATGCACCCAGACAAATACATGCACTGAACATATGTTCATAGTCCAGAAAGCCCACATAGACATCTGCTCAGGACCACAATCTTGCACTCACACAAACAGCAGGATATCATCACCACCACCATCCCCACACATGCCAACATGCCCACTAGATTTGTCAATCATCTAGTCAGTTATACCAGTTGTCAATCATCTTCCTTGCTGACCAGCCATCACACAGTGAACACCAGCCCCCCTGCTGCACTCCAGTGTGAACTCCTCACCCCAACCATAATGCACTTGGCCTCCCTCCAACCTTCCTTCAGCCTCCCAGCTTTTACCTTTCTCTCTCTATTCACAACAGCAGCATTTATGGACTCAAACAGATCCATCACCCCCCCCCCCCCCCCCCCCCCCCCCCCATCCCTTTTTGGGCTCGTATCCAACTATTCCTGGTATTTAGCCTGAGTGACAGTGTTTAATAATGTGTTTAAGAATAAAAGGGAATTATTAAAAGGGTGAAAGGGGAGGGAGTCTACTAAAAGGCCAGATATTAACGTGACCAGGTGAGAGGCGTGTTTGTTTGATGGGTGCTCGTTTGTGGGTACAAATGGGTCATGCCGGTGGTAACGTGGTGCTGGCATGGATTTACCAATAAAAAAAAAGCACACCGAAAGGTGTAATAGCTTGTTCGATCATTAGAGAAAAATTAACAAATTAACAAATGCGTACCAGTGTGCTGTCTGACGAGTTCCACACTGATCATGCATACAGTGATGAGCACGCTATGACGGTAATTTGGTGTGTAATTCTATGTGAAGTTAGCATTAGCCGAACATCACAAAAGGCATTACCGGCATGTCTAGGAATGTGTGCTGCGAGGCCGATCCCGGCCAATGATAAGACACCATCTGTTACCCATGAGGGGAACTGGTGGGCTGTTCATGCACACAGATGCATACACACACCAGTCTTGTCATTTGTTCCAAAGCCCCCCCCCCCTGTAGTCAAGATTATGGAGGGATTTTGGTGTTTCAAGCAGGTTGGTTTCCTTTTTGTTATTGTAACATCTTTGGGCAACAGACACTGCCCTTTCTTCCTCTCTTCGGTTTCTAGCCAGGATTACGAGAAGTAGAGGGTCTAAAGGAGTGGCTATAAACTCCCGTCTCCGGTCTCTATCTTCAATGAATTTAGGGACTCAAGGCCCCATAATGGCAATTCACTTCCCCTCCATCCAGTTTTAATTTGATTGGATGTGCCAGCAGGGGAGAAGGAGAGCCTTACGATGTCAGCGAAGCAGTGACAAGCAAAAAAAAGAGAGATCCCATTATTTCAGTTTTTCCTCGTGCTGTGTGAAGTCCCTGGTTGTTGTGCTTGGAAGAGGTTCAGAGTGTGAAAGGGCTGCCATGGGGCACAGAGCGAGGATAAGGTGACTCCAACTTGGTAAAACGGTCACAGGATTGAATTTCCACAAAAAGCTTTTTAAAAAAAAGTGGCTTGACTTTACTATGGTTTAATTAAAGAGCAAGCTAGATGAACGTCAATCAAAAGAAATGGAAACAATATCTTTTGAAAGTCATTTTTCCCCACTTGCCTACCTTGTAATGGCAAACGAAGTTGCAGCAGGGAAATTGTCCCTTTCAATCAAAGTTCCTGATTTGTATTGTACCATAATCTGATGGAGGGTCAGAATGAAAGACTGTCTGCAAATAGCTGGCCAATACCAGTCTGGGGCAAGTCACTGTTGGAAGTAACCATATGCCTCATATCTGTACTCGCCGGTGTTCTTTTAGGCTGTTTGCTTGCCATATGAGGATGGAAATTAAATACAAAAACAAATAAGGTTGCTTTTCTTTTGCAAGACTGTTTCTCTATGCAATCGCTGTAAGCTTTCTCATCTGGTTGTTCAAAAGGTTTTTTGCTCACCAGTTTTTACATCCTTTAATAAGAGTACATCTGTCCATCTCAGCACTTCAATGGCCACAGCTCACCTGAAAATCTGCTCCCAACTTGACAATCTCCAACTTCTGGTCCCCAAGGGTGGTCGCCTGCGTGACAATAAGGGGGGAAGGATAAGTAGGCGGTGGAAGATCAAAAGGAAGCTGGCATAAAAAAAACATGTCAGGAAGTTGGTAGAGAAGCAGCGGGAGGGTGACATAGACAGTGCAGTGGGAAACAGCGGTGAGGAGGCCACCAGGAGAACCACTGCAGGGGGTGTAACAAGAGAAGTCTGAGATGAGTTAGAGATAGTGGGTTTGTAACTGGAAAGTAGTCAGTTTTACTCATCTAACCAACTCAAAAGATATGCAGAATGAATAAGAATTGCAGTCCGCTCTCGTGAATATCATAATTATATTATAATATAATATAATAATAATCATGATATTCATAAATGATAACAATATTATATATATCACTGTTGTCAACCAGTATGAGTTGCAACAGTGGTAGTACTTTTCATGACCACTGACACAATTTAGCATCTCTTTTTACCCTGAAATAACAGTTTTATGCTATTAACAATGACAGTTTTAAACTATTATTTCATGGCAACAATAGACTTACAGTTTATCAAGACATGCAAAAGTTAATTATATCTTTGATCAAACAGAATCATGGAATTACAACTTTAACAAGGTATCTATCATTTGGTGAAATTAGCTTTTGACCATTGTTCACATATATATTTTCTTTCCCTTGTTTGCACTATCGTCTCTGCACAGCATTGCAGTCCACCCAAACCCCACCCACCGCCCCCCATAGTCTGCCAACTCTTGTCACTGCGATACAGTCGAAACAAACCGGGGTGCCTTGCCAAGACAAATTCTCTGGCGTAGCCAATCATAAAATTCCTCCTTCATTTAACAAAAACCCATAGAAAACACGCTGCTCACTGACAGAGTACATTAGCAGTGACAAGTGCAAGTGTGTGCCTGCATTATATGTTTATATTTTTTTCTGTGAGTCTGTGCATGTGAGTTTGTGTCCGGGGGCCAAGAAGGAAAAAAATATGGCAGGCAAACCACATTCCCTAATCGCCATGTCTGCCCTGCCTCTCTTAACCTCAGTCGTCTTTTCACGCCGGTCGCTTGTTTCCGTCACACTGGAGACGTCTCAGCTGTCCTGCTTCTTCCCTGTCAAGGTGCTAACAAACCATGAAAGGTGTCAATATGGAGGTCCTCTGATCAGAGTTCGGCCTGCACATGAAAGCTGTCATACATGTGTGCTCTTCTGGCTCTGGAGCACTGTGCGTGATGGCAGGTCTACGACTCTGTGAGGAGAAACTGATGGTGGGCCAAACAGCTTGACACACTTGAGTTCTCAGCAGCCCACTCTCTACGCAGATGTGAGCAATACGTTGGCTCCAGCCAGCATTGTGCTGATTCAAACCTGTGAATCTGATACCAATTAGTAGCAGCCTAATCATGTGCCTCGAGGTCCTGGCTTTTGTTGGGAAACAAAATGAAGAGATGGAGAAAAGTAAGGAGAAAGAGCCAAAAAAGGGGAGGGGCAAAAAAAAAAAGTCCAGAAAGGGGAGAGCGAAAAGGGGGGCCACGTAGCCAAGGGATTGTTTAGAGAAGTGATCTGGCAGCAAAAGACTCAATAGTCTCAATTCTTAGTCTTAGTCTAGTCTTAGTCTCAATTTATTCTGAGAGGAAAATGTTTGCTGGGCTTCATCTGAAGGAATGAGTAGGGATATGACACTGTGCACGGACCTCAAACGTGGGATGTACAAGACCTTGCGTTTGCTCTACTGCTCGCCACATGTTAGCATGATTAACCACACCCAAAACTAGCCAAATGCTCACTTACAGAGGAATGCCAATATAAACACATGGACAAAGATTCACAGTCGCTCACACGCATACAGATGAATCATTGTCACTGTTCTCTCCTCTCGCAGGTGGAGGGTTGGCATTTAACCAGTCAGCAATGCCCCGCTGAGCTCCCAGCAGATTTGCAGTTCATCACAGGGTCGTATCTCTCTCACTCTCTATTCATTCATTACTCTTCCCTTAACAGCATCGCCCATAACAAGGTAATATACTGCCCCCCAGTGGAGCATGTCATTTGACAAAAAAGTCCCCATTGGCCCTGCAGATCTGCAGCTAATTTGAACCAATAACCTCTGTGTGAACCCTGTGTCAATCAGAGTTCATGTGTCTGAGTTTCTAGCTAAGCTTTTTATTCTCTGATAATACAGCTTAGACACATGCCTGCATGGGTTTAGAGCTTTTGTTTGTTAGTATGAAGCATCCTATCTGTTGGTGATGTCAACAGACAGCATCCTCAGGCTCCTAGACTCAGCTCCGATAAAGAGAAACCATTACACATATTGTAATACATAATTTTACTTTGTTTTTCTATGTGAACCATTACTAGATTTATTTTCAAACCTACCTAGTCATTCCATGTAATGTTATTTTAACCAACAGCACATCTCAGTTTTTTTTCTCAAAATGGGGGCAGTACTCACTTGAAGGACTTATGAAGTTACATTACAAGGAGACATGCCTATAAAATGTAACATTATGATATAGTCTAGTTTTAGTTGAGGCATTTGGGCAGGTGTATTGTACATACACTATCAGGGAGAGTTTTCAGTAATTGTAGCAACAAACATATTGAAATAATTGCCGTTTAGTTTAACTTTTTTAATGCATGATATTTTCCAGGTTAGAAATTTCTCTCTATGAGTCACTTCCCTAAGTAATATACACTATTTAATCTATTATTTAACTGGATTATTTTAGGTGCACATAACTTTGAAGTGGCTTTAGACATATTATTACGGACACACATGTAAAGAAGAAGAAAGAGAAACACCAATACAATGAACACATGACTGGGCGGCCAGATAGCTCAGTTGGTAGAGCAGCCGTCCATATATAGAGGTTTATTCCTCGACACAGCGGCTCCGACCTGTGGCCCTTTGCTGCACGTCATTCCCCCTGTCTCTCCCCCCTTTCATATCTTCAGCTGTCCTGTCAAAAGTAAAGGCTGAAAATGCCCCAAAAAATATCAAAATAAAATGACCTACACAATGATTCTACACAGGCTTTTATAAAAAGTAATTTTATTTTTTTAAGATTTGGTTGCTAATTTAGTATCACTGCTTTTAAACTCCTCAAAGGCTTGTGTAGCTGTCAGCTTGTACACCCTACCAGAAAAAAAGTGAATGCATTCTTAGGAATGTACATCTACATTTTTACAATTTCACATATTCCTACAGGAAGTCATGCATTGTTTGAATCATGTCTTTTAGATCTTTTAGGAAGCTTTAATCAGCCTGCCAAGACTTTAGATTGTGCAATTTGGAATGGCTCTAAATCAACATACATTTTAAAATTAATCAGAGCCAATTGAAAAATGTGTATACTCAAGCAGCTTGATTTGACATTTTTATTATAAATCCTAATTAGAATTAGAAATCTTTCTGATGAAGAAGGGATGTGCCTTCATGTTTCTAGTGTATGTCTTATAAATATACACAAGCCAGGTATTCATTTAAACTATGCGATTAAAACTGTGTTTTGGAGGAGGAGGTGTTATTCGATATTTATTAATATTTGAAAAAAAGAACTAAAACATTGTTTTAGTTTGATTTTAATGCTGTAATTTACATGAGATCTAGCTGAAATGTGTTATTTATATGAATAAGTTTTGACTGGAAGGATGATGCATGGTCAAATGGAAGACCACACAACGGTTAAACATGCTCGGACATCTTTGCATGATGCCTTTGCTTTTTGCTATGCATAACGGTGGAGCAAAATTGTAATTAGGAAAATGCGCAAACATCTCAAATCTAGTAAAAATATGTAAAACAACTTTTTTTTCATAGATCAGCTTTGTTGTGCCAGTTTAACTTATGGGCTGGTACCCTTTTCTTAATATATAATAAAGATTGTGGCGGTTTTATATATTGCTTATAAATATAGCACTTCTACAAAAAAATTCCATCTTATCCTTTTACAATTTTTAAGAGGAGAAACATCTGGAGACAAATGAGGAGATTATTACTAAATGTATTCTGAAAACAGTAAAATAACAAGCAAACAAAAGTATGTTAAGCCAAATGTAATGTGGAACATTTTGTCCAACGTTGTTGTAACGAGTGAGCTGACCCAGGAAACAAAAAACTATGGTTTTATTTTTTGAATTTTCAGGGATAAGTGTTTTTTGGAGCACTTTGTTCTACTCATCTTCTCTGTATTACTTCTGCTCTGTGGCACATCAGGAAAACAGCCGGGCCTATTTGTCAATGTTTATCATTGTTTTCCCACTCCTGACATATATGACCGGCAGCAACGTGGACGTGATGAAGGGGAATGGAGGGGAGACGCTGATGAGTGTGCTCAGTACTAGCAAAGACGTATGATGCACTGGAAAGGCACACAGCTATTTAGAGTAAGAAAAGAAAATGGGCCATTGCCTCTCGGCGGCCTCCCTGACAGCATTTTCACATAACAACTGGTCTGCTTTCGTGGACACTCTTATCTTAACGAGGCCCAATCCTTTGTTTAGCCCACAGTGGATTCACAGATCAGATTGTTTTTAAATAGGTCTTCCCCCCCCCCCACCCGCGTTCCGTGTGTACCTCTGTTGGCTCACTGCCTGCGCTGCATCAAGCCTAGGCAGGGCGCCTTCCATGTCCGAACTACTGAGACATGATACATCAGTGTCAAAGATGTCATCTATTCTGGGACTAAGAGCCTGCTAGAAAAAAATCTCTCTACTTTTATTGTCCCCCTCAGCCATCCTGATTCATATTCAGGAGAAGAGGAGAAGACAGTAGACCATGGGCGATTTTAGGCCCTTTTTAGGTAGGCCACCCTAAAACGTACAATATAAAAATCAACTTTTCTTTTTTTTTTAATTAATTTTTGGTGCTTCAAGTAAGAGCTGGGAAATGTGTCTGTTAGTGACAGAGGATAAACAAAACAGGTTCAAAGGGCTTGAAACAGTTTTAATATCCTGTCTCGCGGTCACCAATGCACCTGTAATCCTATCAAGGAAAGGGTTAACAAAAACAGTGTTGGCCAGTCGGAGGAGCTTGTGCAAGACTCCCGCCTTTGGCTGAGTCTCTTTTTCTCTAATCTGTCTGAGGGAGCGCAAGAGTGTGGTTGTGAAGTTTAACAGTGGTAGTCACCAGAGAAGAAGAAGTTGATAATTTCATGCAAAAGATTAGAACCCAAATTGAAACGTAATAGTGTCAAAAAACGTTGGCTGACGTTGTTCAGTATAGCTAGCTCAGAGTTTATTGGCTAATGAAATTACTGATTTAGCGGGGGGAGGGGTTTAACACTTTTGCATGCCTTAAATCCGTGTCACATTCTCATTAGGGGAGAACCCCTAAAGGTTTGATCCTAGAATCACCCCTGCAGTAGAGTGGAAATGCTGAGAAACCCCATTGAGTCAACTCTGGGTCTTTGTCAAGTGTCATGATGTCTGTGTGTTTTCCGAAGATCAAGAGCCCAGTGAACGGAGTACAATGGGAGAGGCCAAGAGAAGGTTATGTCTGCTTTGCTGCCTTTTTATTGTGACTCCAAAAGCCTGGAGGACTTCCTCATGCAGAAAAATGCATATCTCAATATAACAAGGTCAGAGAGTCAACCATAAAAAGCACGGCAAGCTCAGTCTCCGTTCCTTTAGCATGCACTGTAAGTTATCTCTTCCACCTAGACCCTGCTGCCTACTGATCCCAGACCTCAGCAAACCACCTTTTGTCGTAGTTCTGCTAGCTGTTTGCCATTTATAGAGGAAAGCCTTACTGCCATCGGCAAAAATGCAGGGTAAAAAGTTCATTCGCTGGCACTTGAAGTCTTAGCTCACTGTCTTTATACTAACACTTGCTGAAGGCATCCAGCATTGCTGCCATAAAGTGAAATGTTAACTCCAAGGCACATTGTGTGCAAAAAGCACCATGTAAACCCTATAGAACACCATTTATCATAGTATAATTTGTGACATTTCTTCTATAAAGGGAATTTAGGCCTTTTCACACCTAAAAGTCTGAACCAAGGTTCACATTTTTGTTACATTACGCGTAGATTTGATCTAAAACTAAAGAACTATGCATGTTTCTCTCTTTTTCGACCACACACTTGTGACGCACTTAGCAATTCCTTATAGGAGCTATGGTAATCCTATGATATGTTGCTGCACGCTGGCCCACCAGAACGAAGAACGATTTTTTGGGTTGGATCAAACTAATATTTAGAAACTTCAGACCAAACAACGTAGGTCCGAAAAGGCGCGAGAATCAGAAATGTGTGAAGAGCCCCTCAAACACTTCCAGCCACCCAGTGAGATCATAGTGGAGACAGACTGGCCTGTTCAGGGTGATCAGACTCAGGGTGGGAACAATCTACTTTCAGGCTGCAGGACTTAGTTTTTAAAGTTAAATGATCAGGTGCTACATAATGTGTCGTATAGAGCATGAATTGCTTCTTTGTAAAATGTTTCAGCCTCTACATGAGTGACAAATTCCTTTACAATAACGACAATCTCAAAATGTGCAATGTGCAATCTCAAATACCACAATTATTATTATTATTATTATTATTTAACTTTTTACCATTCCAAATCCTTAATTATGTGAATTATGTAAATAATGTATAATAACATACGTACGTATCCAATTCCTTATATTTCTTTATTTCTTGTATTTCTACACTATTTATAATATTGTGCAACTACAACACAGAGTTTCCCTTCGGGGATCAATAAAGTATTTCTGATTCTGATTCTGATTCTGATGATAGTATATGTAAAGAATGGTGGGTAATTACATGTTATACATTCATTACCACCATAGGGATATTGAATTAGGTATTATTATATTAATATTATATGTAATACAATACAGAACACTTCCAGCACATAGCCATATTTTTTTATTACATTTTCAACATAATGATTTCAATTGTAATCTATTTATTTATTTAAGGCTATTTCATTTATTTTTATTTAAAGTTGAATTTAAATTCCCCAAAGTTATTAGTAAAGTTTGTTCAATAAGTTAATGTTAAAATATGTCAAATATTATGTATCATCTTGAACAAGAAATGCATCACAATGTATTTTAAAAAGTATATAAACGCATTGACTGCATTCATGAACATTGAAAATATGTTATGTTATTTGTTTTAAATGCACAGTATTATTTAGAGATGTGAGAGAAACCCTTTTTTAAGTGTACTCAAACTTACCTGCAGAAAATTTAATATACATAACTTTACAATAGGGAAAATATAGGACAATAAATTCAATTATTTTTAACACAACAAAGTCAGAACTAATTAACCTATTTTATGTCAATGCATCAGTCTGAAACCATATTTCTATTAAATGAGCAGGCTCATCAGCCAAAAGTAGTTACATCTTTAATTTACGAATAATTAAATAAAATAAAAAATCAATGTGGTCGTTACAACTTTAATTAGTGTAAATCCATCAAGAAACCTCTGAACTTTCAGTTTTAAATAATTTTGTTGTGGCTCCTACAAGAGGAAAGAGAACCGAAGAACATTTCTGCCAGCAGTAATTCAGTCTGACCTAAGGGACAGATAACCAAAGCAGCTCCTGAGGCCATAAAAAGTCATTTTAACCAATGCTTTTAAATATATAAAAGCCCCATATAATCTGCCTACAGACCTAGAAGGAGCCAGTAAATGTCTACACATACTGTAGTAAGGACAAGACGATACATGAGAGCCCAAGGAAAAACATAGACTGAATGTTTTACACTTTGTGATAAAAATACACGAGTAAAACAAGACATTAAAAAAGTACACCGAAATCAGAATGCAGACAAAATAACCACAGTACTTTACATAGCAAGTAAAGGCAAATGTATTAAATGAAAACCAAACGGATTCAACATGGTCTGCATTCAAAGATTACTTTTGTAACTTATTATGTCAGACTAATATTGTGTTTAAAAAGTGTCATGCTAATCCATACAATTAACACAATATGAAGTAAAGCACCTATTTTAAAGAACAAATATCATATGCAGTGTAAAAGCCAATGAACATATTTATAAAAGAGAATGTTAATGTATGTGGACTTATGATCGATTGTATTGGATTCAGAAGACAATGATAAGCTTAGTGATTAATGTTTTCATTGTAATAACTGTATGTTTGTTATTTTCTTCCACAAAATATAATGTACATGCTTTGGGTTTGAACACAGAAACGTTTTTATAGTTGTTTCACCTAACTGGAGTTTACATCAGCCTCAGTTTGTGCTTTAGCCTGGTTTGCACTCCATTTAGTTAAATCACACGAGATTTGACATTCAATATTTACAGAAGTGCTCAAGAAGACAGATGTAAATGTTTATAGTTTCGGACAGAAATGATTCTTCTCATGGATATCATGAATGCACTTTTCATTAAAATGGCTCTCCAGAGAATACGTTACCACACGGTACAGCACAATAGAGTCAGAGGTGTTCCGCAAAGCTCCACCCCCGGCCCTTTGCACTTTAAAAAAAGTAGTTTGTAAAATGAGGTGACATACTGGTAGTTCATTTTGGAAATGCGTAGTCGTAATTTCATGGGGAGAGCGGGAGAACCCTCTCATCCCACAAATCTTTTCTCTGTCTCAACAAACTCTATGTATCCAGGACAATGTCTCCAATCCCCCAATGTATAACAGAGTCATGTTTTGTGACACATTTGACAAATAGCCTCATGACAGACTAGTGTTAAGAGAGAAATGATGCACTGTAGTTTAGGGATATCCAAGGCAGTCATGCTGCAAACATTAGTTCAGTGCTAGTGACCTATTTTTTTTCCTTATGAAATGTAACATAACTTAAAATGATCTATTTCGTATATTTTGTATCTATAATGAGTCCAATAACTAGAGGTCAATTAAATACATAAATATCTATACACGCTATAACTAAAGTGATTTTTTGAAATAAATTAGAAATTCATTCATCATTCATTGGACAATTCTACAAGAGTACACCTGGGCTGTGGTTATCATGATGACATAGCGCCATGTACTCATATTTTCTTCCCCTCCTGATTTTGTGACCTGGAGCACAGTTTACATTTTATAATTGAAAGTTCAACATAGTCTGTTTTAAAAAAGTCAGATACCAATATGTTTTAAACACGTGACAGTTTTTATGGCAAAGGATATTAAGAAATACATGAAAACAGCCACACAGCCACTTAACTAATTTTACCTGTGAACCTCTGGGACATACAGACGCTTTAACATGAATTCAAAAGTGTATGTAAATGAATTATATTAAAACTTAATAAATTACTTAAAATTGAAAATATACCTAGATATTTTATTGTTACATATTTTTTAGCCTCTGAAAGCGTGACACTGGCCCTGGTATAAAGGGAGATTTTACCAAACAATCCAGAAATTGCCTGATTAAATTGTCCAGTCCATTTTCAAATACCAATAACTAGATTGTTAGCTAGATTGTATTTGATTACATTAAGAGGCAACTGCATGATACAAACTTTCCTGTTGTCGCTTTTATGTTATTGTCTTTTTATTTACCAGTTTATGTCACACATTATATTAAAATATTTTTTGTTATACTATATTATTATATATACTTTAACAACTGTTAATTCTGTTATAAGGAGGTTCACTAAGAAAAAGAGTAGTTTCTTCAAGGTTTGTAGGAATAGGGTAAAATACCTTTGACAAAAAGGGGAAAAGAATTTGCATTTGAGAGAACAGGCAACACAGAGACGTGACACATGAATCACAGATAAGGGTACAAACTGAGGAGCAAGAGTCTGAAAAACCATGTGCATTAGAGCAGCAGTGTTGTGACAGTCTGGGAAGTAAACAAGAATGAGCTCACAGATCACTAAACCAAATGAGACTTCATGAGAAGAATGACTTATGTTGTCAAAGTGTCTCAGAATCCATACTTGTTTGTTTGTGCCTCAAACCATTGCACTCTATTTCGGACACAAAAACATCATAAATAACGGAAACTGGAGAAAAAGATTAGGTTGGGTAGAAAGTAAGATGGAGAGTGGGGTAAAATGGGGATGGATTATTAAATCCAGGAGGGTTAGGGCATTTGTCCACGGTTAACTTTTATTTGTGTGAAGATTTAGAGAGAGGTTATTGAAAGGCCACAGCAGGGTGGTGTTAGGCTGTGTACTCTTAATGTGTGGCATTTGTCTTGGCACTGCTCTGGTGTGACTGGAGTGTCTCAGCACCACATGAGAGCAACACTCAGGCTGTAGTTTTGTTTAATTTGATGAGACATTAATTGGTTTGTCGGTGTTTTGCATGTAAGGCTGGTCAGACTGATTGCTCTTTGACATGTCAGCTGTGTCACAGGATGGCCAGCACCCTCACACCTCAATGTAGCGGCACTAAGACAGGAGAGGTCGCAGGTGAAAGCAGTGAGCGGGCAGGAGTCCCACGGCTAGGTCAGGAGTTCAGTGGTGGAGTTTTGTCACCTGCTCGGCTTGGCACGTAATCTTTCATTACAGCAGCAACACTAAAGCTCTACTGCCTATTAGACACCCTCCATTCTGTCTCCCTCTCGCTAATTGGATTTAATGAGCGATTTAACAACACAGCACTGCCCGATCAAATCAAACTGCTACTGTCCACCGCGCTTAATCCTGGGTCACTGCTTTGTAATGCTAGCATGTCCCAGGACCCTCCTTTCTGCAGGACTCCTGCAGCCTCCTTGCTGGCTCACACATTCTCACCCCCCCTCTCTCACCCTCATGTCTGTTTCTCTCAATGTCCACTCCATCTAGCTAACAACAGGCTGGGAAACACCCTATCCCAATACTGCACCAACAAAGTTCTCACAAGACTGGTCGTATTTGGAAAAGGAAGTCCTTGACTGTTTATTGTTGAGCTCAGGGTGAGATCACACCTACAGTTCAGAACAAATCTGATCTCTGGCCTTGCAACTTCAAGCTCAGTAAGTTGGTGCTCACCTTAAAAAGAGTTCAGAACCTTTAGAAGAAATGAATTACGGTATAAATCCAATCAAAGGGGGATTAATTGAGGCCTAAAATATGTCAATTACCGCGTTGATATAACCAGGTCGTAATAATAATAATAATAATAATAATAATAATAATAATAAATCCTTTATTAGTCCCACAAGGGGAATTACAATTTACACTCTGTTGTTATTACACACAGGCCTGAATTACACACACATGTTCAGAATCAATACATGCACTAATGGAGAGATGTCAGAGTGTAGTTGTAGTTGTTTCTTGTAGTTCATGTTAATTTCTCACGTCTCATGAACAACAGTACACTGCAGTTTCAAAGAGGATTGAGATATCCTCAAGCTTATTTTATTCAGTAAATATATCAGACAAGCAATGTTCTCAACTGACAAGTTATTATAACTGTTTGTGCATGTTTTAAGTGATGTATATTTTCCATTCATGCAGACTATCTTGCAAACTGTTCTGCAGAGTTTCAATAAAGGAACAATAAACAATAAAAGAACAATAAACAATAAAGGAACCTTTTTTTATTGGAATCATTGACTGATGGATTATGCAACTTAAAGTTTAAAGCAACTCATTTGTATGCCATATGGAATTCAATGTAACAAAAGGATGGCTAGAATGCAACATTTAAAACACTACGACATAATTTACTAAATGGTTGGTTTTATTTAATGGGATATTTAAGTTAGTGATTTAAAAAATGCTAAATCACTGATATTGTCCTTTAAGATCAGCTGTTACAGTACATACTATCTAACTACCAGTCCATGTTTCCATCTTTCCCATACCTTTCTTGCTACTTTATACTTTGGCTTTGCTCCAATTATATTACTTTTAGTAGATACAGCCTCCTGATGTGGTGCAACCGTCAGTCACACACATCAAAGCTACAATTTCTTCTCATTAAAATGTCTCACATTGATAACACTAAATCAAGAGGTCAGCTTGTGAAAGCTGCTCTGCACTTAGCTGTTGATTGTATTTTTTTTGTACTTACTCACGGATTCCAAATGTAGGATTATTTACTCAGTAGGACGATATAAGTTGTAAGAGTTTAACAAGGGACCTAGGACACATCCATGCATTGCAAGTAAAACTGCAGCGTCCTCTGCAAAGCAATGATTTATTTGAGAGAGATTTGTCACTGCAGTTTGGCAAAGCTGCTTGTAAACGAATAATGCAGAAAGCAGCTTAATTATTAGGTCAAAGGAGAGATGGCCTGGAGCTGAGAAAGGGGGGGGGGGCATGTTGGGGTTTCTACATGGTTCATCATGTTATCTCTCCATTTGTTTAGAGTTGTCGATGCAAATGCATAGAGGTATTATTTTCTTAAAGCGTTCTTATACATAAGAACATACCCAATCATGTACACAGCTACAGGTACATGTAAATAAGGTGATTTTGAAGACTATTTTTCTGCTTTTCTAGATTATCTAGATCAGAGGTGTCAAACTCATTTTAGGTCATGGACCACATTCCGCTAATTTGATTTTAAGTGGGCCAGTCCAGTAAACCACTCCAGAAAGATCAGAAACTTTATCTGACACAGAGTTTCTTGTCTGCTTGATGTTGGCAAATGACAATTGCTACTGCTACAACAGCATTCTAAGGCCTTTGTAGGATAGAAAACAATGTTACGGACCCGGAAGCAGGGACATTTCTAGGACTTAAGTAGATTCGGGGCTTAGCAATGACCCATTTAACTATACTTAATGCAATGCAAAACAGCAATTGGCTTGCCCAGCTTTTCAATAACCAGTGTATGTCCATTTTAGCTGCCCAGTTTGTAGATGTTAGTCAGATGGCACCAAAATTTGGCCTAATCATAACTGGCTTGGCAACCCAAAGGCCAAGGTTTTTTTCCAGATTTGTGTGGGGACTTATGGTGCGGGGGTCTGGGGGTCTAGCCCCATCATTTTTTATCATTAAACACTTAATTTCCTGAATTCTGGTGAATTTGTATGCACCTATTTCTACCTTTTTATGAATCAATTTATGCTGGAAATACCTTTATGTAAAAAGAAACATAATGGAATATATTGAAGTAAGACTCTTAGGCATTCTGTATTACGTTCATTTTTATTCTCCTGTAGACCGACTTTTCTAATTATATCTGAGTCAGCACACATGCAGCCTAGTTTAGAAAAACGATGATACATATTTGTTCTCTGATTATTATTAAGACTGTTTGCATAATAATACCATGTTATACTGATCACTCTAAACAAGATAACCATAGAGCCATCATCTGTCCTTGTGAAAGGTACAGGGCGTTTTGGGGGCAGAGCAGGCAGAGGAGATTCCCACACCAAAATGAGAACAACATCGACTTTGTCATGCCTTTGTGTTAACATCAACTTTGTATAAATAAGCGGCTGTAGAGAGCTTCCTGTTGGGCATTTTCTGTACGATTCTGTAGTGTGGAAACACTCTCCTTTTGTTCAAAATGAACTTTAATATAACTTCAATGGTCTCTATCTAGCATAATTTACTCTTCCCTCCTCTTTTGTATCTTTTGTTGGCGAAGTAACCTCCTTTATTCACCTCAATTATTCACCTCAATGAAACATTAATTCATTTAAATTAATTAAACCCCTGGACTGTGCTATATCAGATGTGTTTGAGCATGATTTCTGCTCATGTTCAAAACTTTGTGCGCATTCAAAGTATATCTCATCGGTGTTCTCTGAGATTTGGAGGAGTTGTGATATTTTGAGAAAAATAAAGTTATAACAGGCTATTACAAGAATAAAGTCACAATATTTCAGAAAATAATCCACCTGCACCATAGTCTGGTGAGCATTAGATAATGCTCTGCTGATACAGTAGATCTGAGACCTTCTGACAGACACAGAGCCCTGTTGGAGACTCTAGTCGCTGAATGAGACAACGTTCAGGGAAGTGGCTGGACGCCGCTCTACATCGGAGGTAGAAAACAGAAACTACGGCAGAAATACTCAGAGCACAAATGTCGACTGCAGAGTGTCCATTATAGGCCTAAACCTGAAGCTGCACACACCACAGAAGCCGCGCTGCTCGTCTCTATTTTTACAGCGAGAGTGGACACTAAGGTGACGCACAGGTCTGCTTCAGAGCTCTGTGTGTTGGAGTCTGACCCATAGACTGGAAACGTCACGTCACAGGAACTCCAAACTAAATCATTAATATTGCCCTCCTAAACTTTGCGTTGATGGCATCAATGTATTCGATTTTGCCTTAATTTCTCAGAAAATTACACCTTTCCTCACTTAGAAATGGTTGCTAGGAAATTGCAACAAATAAGGCATAATGGTCAGACCCCGCACGTAACTGCCCGTTCTATTCACCTTGGAAAAATAAACTGGACAGAGTTACAGTTCTACCATGAGTTCTAACACAATGAAATACGGCTTCTTAAGATTTTGCGGGTTTACATAGGATATTGTCCACTTTCATATTTGTCAGTCAACTTTTTCAAATACATTCGGAGCTACACTCAAAACATTTGGGGCTGAAGTCCCAGCAAAATCTACTGACACTGCCTCTGCCTGGGAGAAAGGGCTAATACTCCGAGAAAAAACTCATCGTACATTTAAGGAAAAAGAACTTGGGATATTCTTTGAGATTAAATTGGTAAATTTGGAATTGAAATTAATTACTTCTGTGCAATTTTCACACTCTAAGTCATCCAGTGGGACTGACTGGACCCTGGGGCAGGCAGGTTCTGGCCCACGGATCATATGTTTGACACCCCTGATCTAGATCATCTTCATTTAATTTTATATAGTAAATATATATACACTAGCAAACACAGAAGAAAACATTTCTTATACAAACTGACTGTTTGAAAATCAGTGCAAATGCAACCTGAATAAATCTAATACAGTTTAAAATTAAAATTCAAACATTTCCAAATGTCATTTGTATTTCTTAAAATAGGGCATTTACTTTTTAAACAGGAATGGACTGAAAAGGAATGCTATAATACGGTGGACCTACATTGATTAGGTGCAATTTTGTGGTGAGACATGTCACCTCCAACAATTTAGATAAATAATTTGCCAGTCTCAATCAAGTGTCACTTATCATCTCACTCTTCTTTGAATAGTTAACAGATAGACCACAGTTTGTTGTCACGATCTCTCACACGTCACGTTCGTTCACACTTTTGACAAACACAGCTGCAGCAGGAGGAGTTGATCAGGGAGAAAATGCCACAAGGTTGTTCAGTTGTCTCACTTTGTATAACTCTGGACACAGCGTACTTAACGTTCAGCACATCCATATTGAACATTTACTTATTCATTTCTTTAAATAGAGTGAGACTTGAAATTAAAATTGCATACAGGTCATAAACGTCTTATTTGATTTAGGAATTAAAAACATTTGTAATGCCTCTCAACCATATGAGAACAAATCATCACTAAAACATTTCCTCATTCAAGTGCAACAGAACCCAGTTGGTTAAACATCATTATGCAAAAACACACTGGGCCAAATTCCATTATCAGTATTTTTTTTTGTTACATAAAACTGGAAGTCAAACACACACGATGAAATCCTGCAGGGCAACATGCCGGTTTTTGGCCAACTTGTCCAGGAATATGTCATAAGCCAATATCATAGCGGGCATTACTGTTGACATATCGTCTAACTTGACCTTTCAGACTGAGCCATTGGCAGTGACACATTTCTAGGTACAAACTAAATTTTGTGAACAGTAATAAATTAAGGTTCATCTGTGAGGAGTCATGCAAAGGGCATACAACTGAAAAGCATAATGGAATCCATAGCGATGATTTAATAAGTAGTGTTATATCGAGTCCATGCTCATATAAAAGTTAAAATCTTATCTGACAAGGAATTTAATTATTTAACACTCCATAAACAAATATGCCATAAAAAGGCATGACCATAATACTGTTAAACAGAATAAGTATAAGTATGTTGTGCCTTGGGGACAAAACATGAATGAAATCTTAATTTATGGATTAAAGTGAACCGTGCATACACTTCCACATATGCCCTTCTTTAAACTATGCTCCAGTCCATGCTATGCAGCAAACATCTACACTGTCTTCTCTGTAATGATAATCTCACTATAGTAGTTATTCCTGAATCTTTGATGTCCTCTGTTGCACCCAGCAGCTCTACAGAAGCCCTCTGAAAGTCACATCAATTTATGTTTTACTGCTGGAGTCTATATCGTAACTGGCACCAAGTTTTCACTGCACTAAAAGAGAGAAATATATTTATGTGCATATATCTGTTCCACCCATGCAATCTTTGGTAAAAAGCTTAAACCAGTCTTCATCTCTTTGCCATCATTCAGTCTCTTTTTTTTTTTTTCCTGGCTCCTGTTCTCATCCGCCCTCCCCAAGTTTGCCCAATTCCCCCTCGGTTCAGCGGCAGGGCACTGGGTCACGGCACTGGCTTGATTTTCACACTGTTCCCTCTACTGAACGCCACATCGAGTTAATCAGGGTTAACAATTGCGACGGTGCCTTGCTGAGCAGGGCTCCCATCGGCTTAGCGTAGCCTGGCTCTGATACAGATGGGCTAGTAATCTCTGTTCTAGGAGCAAAAGGGGAAGGGCGTGGGTGGAGGAAGGCTTCATCGTGGCAGCTTGGGTGGGTGCGGATGTGGAATAGTGGTGGTAAGAACAAGAGAAGTATGTGATAAAAATGTGGGAATTGGATATACTGATTAGTCCTGAAAGCAGGGCTGCAGGAACTGAGTAAATTAAACTTGATTAGAAAATAATTTCAAGAAATATTGTTATGGTAGCTTCTTAAACTTCAATGACAACAAAAGGCTACTAGACATAATCTAAGGCGATGGGATTTTTCTCATGCTCTCACTGTTAGATAGCTCCTCTCTCTGATTCTTTATTTATGTGACTCAGTGCTTTGCCACAAAAAATACTTTATGGCTCAATTCACCAATGTTTAATTCAAATAAGCTTGTTTATATACCTCAATGGCAATTTTAAATACGAGGAATTGAGGATATACTGAAATGCATTAGAGAGATAAATAATGGAAAATAGTGCTACAGTGCCGAGCAAAAATTAGAATGCTTTTCATAGTTTGAGTATGACTATTCTTAATGCCCTCGTGAGCCCCTCTACTCCCATTGTCTACACGGGTCAAGGCTTAAAACAGAACTAGTGCAATGTCAAGGGTCAAAAAGACCATCAGAATTACAAATTCAGAGTAAGTGTATGCTGCTTTAAGATCAAAAGAAAGGGGGAAGAAAGTTGTTGGGATAAAAATTCCAGTGCTGAAGATGACTGAAGCGTGACACATTTAGCAAAACAGAACTAGGTTGCAAAGCATAGCCAAAGCTGCCCCGGCTAAAGGCTCCACAGACTTAATTATTCATTCAGACAGAAGAAGCATTACACAATTTTTTCCTGATGGGAGCAATGGAGAAACACTCCTCAACATGTCACACAGCCTTGGGTGACTGAAATGGAGCTCACCAAACCAAACTATACTCTCCAGATGACCTTTTTAACTTAAGAAACTAGGTTAAAGTCTAACTTTGGCATGATACTGTCTTGTATTTTTCCCTTTGTTATGGCAGACTTTCTGTCGCATGCCTTTTCCATGTTATACCACAACTCAAGCACTCAGGTTCTTCCTTTTTTTCCCCATAACCGCCTTGGTTTCCAGATGTCGCACCTCTTCAGAGTGACACATGTATTATTAACACAAGTGCTATACATGCAGGGACACTCAAAGACTTTCACAGGTTTCTGTTGGTGCCACCATTTTGATTTGACTGTGGCTCGAGCAGTTTTCGCAAAAACCTTAAGAATTTGTGACACCAGTGCACAAACTAAATATTTCATATGCTTGACAGCTCAAAAGCTTCAAAGTTCAGGCTTGAGAGCACTACTATCCATTTATTACCCATCTCAACTAGCGTCATGAAAGTCTTATAATGACCAAGTTGAAGGTGTTTTTATTGAAAGTTGTCTCATGAACAGAGAGAGGATCTTGTAAAGTGCAAGTGAAAGGGCAAGAAAAAGGAGATGTGTGAAAAGTGGTTGCTGATCCTGCAGTGTGGCTTTGCCCACACTCCCACGAGTAAAATATGTATGGTAGGCTGAGCTGCAATGTCTTCCCCCAACACCCAGTGTTGCAGTGCATCATCCAAATTGATCCCTACACTACCCTAACCCAGTTTTTGAGGGTCAATCGGTGATCAAGCCTGGTGAACACTGAACCCCCTCCACCCACCCTCGAAAAAGCCCCACTGAACGCCACCTGCCCTCAATGACCACTCTAGTAAAAGAAAAACGCAGTTCATCAAAAGTTCACGTTGTTGAATTTGGCCATATATGCCTCGTAACATATCCCTGTGATTGGCGGGGAAGGAGGAGGAAGGGGCTTATCATATTTACCCTGAAAACCACTGATTTGACACACAACGTGTTTTATAGTTCTGACCCTGATACGCAGGGTCGCTGTTCGGTCAGCCTGCCGCTGTGGGCTGTGTGTGTGTTATGGGTACAGTAAAAAAAAAGAAAAAAAAAAAAAAAAAAAAAAAACAGAAGCGAAACCTCAAAATATCTTGTTACCAGCCCTGTGTCGTAACAAGTCTGAGTCTTCCCTGCCCAACATCAAAAGGGTTCAACTAGAGTTCACGTGTGAGGCCACACCCCCTCGCCGTCACGTCAGCAGGCAAACAGCGTGTCGTCACCATAGACTGTAGGTTGTTACGAGTGAGAAAGACCCAAATCACCCGGGTTTCTGGTTCTGTCGGTGAGGCCACAGCGACCCCCAGCGGGACCGGGTCTACTTCCCTTCAACCATGAGGTTAGAAATCAGCTAGCTTTCATGTCACTTTCGTAAATGCAAAATATCTGCGAGTATGTTAAATTCCACGTATCAATGTAAAATTACTGTTATTAATATACTATAAAAAAAAAATATAATATATTATATATATAATATATATATATATATACACACATACATATACATATATATATATACATATAATGTATATACAATATATAATATCATCTATATATACACATATATACACATATAATACATATATACACATATATAAACTAATATATATACACTATATATAACATATATAATAATATATAATACATATATATATACTACATATCATATATTAATACATACACACACATATATATATACATACAACAATATATTATATTAAATACACACACTAATATATATATATACACACACACACACAATATATATATTATATACACACCACATATATATATACACACACACACACACATATATATATATATATATATATACACACACACACACACACAACACACACACACACACACACATACATACATACATACATACATACTACATACATACATATATATATATACATATATTAATATATATATATATATATAATATATCATATAATATATATTATATAACTAATATATATATATACACAATATATAATATATATATATATATATACACATACATACAATATTGATAAATATTTTTGTCATTAACAAAATAAATGTATAATTTTTTTGTTCATAATGGCGCATGCTATTTTGACATATTACTGCAATTAGTAATACAAAGTAATTTAATTCATTAGGAGTTTAATTTATTCTATACTATTGAATCATAAGGAAAAAATAATTAATAAAAAAAAGGTAAATATTTTTCACACAGAATGTTTATGAATTTGTGCTTTAAAAATATACAATACAATAAATAAACATTTTAGTTGAAACAACATGCATATTTAGTTACTACGAAATTATCCTCATATGCAACATGATGTATGAGTGAAATTAACTTTCAGAACAAAGTCTTAAATTACTTTGTAAGACATGAGCTAACTATCCAGACCTTAGTTTTTTCAGTCCTTGTAAATTTAATATGCACATATATTTATTTATTATACTAATAGTGGAAAGCCATTTCCACTAATATTTCCATATTTTAGATCATTAATATTTTATGACAAAACAATGGTAAATTGTGACTACAGATGTATATAAGCTCCAGAATAATCCTGTACAATATATGGTTAACATAAATGTAAGTAAACTTTGTTAAATTTTTTTGTTCATGGTCAAATACTACAAATAATACAAAGTAATACTACAAGTGAAAATAAACATTAAAAATAAATCAGATGAACTTTAAAAATATATTCGCAAATAAAGACTATCTATAACATAGCAAAAAAATGGCAATATTATTTTACAATTTTTAAAGATGGTTACATCCTAAATTTAGATTATAATACTAAACTAAAATTATTTTTTATAACAATTATGAGAATAATTTAAATGTCAATGGTACAATAATTGTACATATTTGTTTGTATTCCATCAAAAGGAAAGAAAGAAAAAGATAAATTCATAGTCCCGTAAAAGCATATTTATTCTTTAAACATAACGCTCTTTAATGAAGATATTGCAAAAGGGGAAACAAAACTTTAACTAAAAGTTTACATTTAGTTAAATGTGATAATATGCTCAAAATATGTTTTCTTTGTTTTATTTGTTGGCCTTTGAGTTGAGAACTTGTACCTTACTAAAAAGGCAATCAATTAAATATATATATATTAAATATAAATATAACCTTTTAATATATTAAAATTCTACATATTGTTTTCTTGTGAATTACATTATAACTACATTTTTTTTATGTTTTTACTGTTCACAGTTTGTCGAGAGAATAACAAAACATAAGCCAATGAAGTATGGTGAAAGTTCATCTTTTCTGTATAGACAAGTAATACAGTAAAGTTAATGTGTTGGTTACATGTTAGGAGCTCACAAATAATCTAATAAATAAATGCATAATAAATAAGAAATAAATAGTCTTACATTTCATAATGTATTTTGGGTGTTTGTGAATATAAAACCTGAACAAATTATCAAGAGGTAAAACACATAATGCACCAACAATGCATAATGCAAAGCCTTTCGGGGGAAAAAGAACTGTGCTTTGACTGATTGGTGTGCACTATAAGACTTTTTATTTTTTTACAACAGAGCTCCTAATAAAGCGTTTTTTCCCCTAAATGTGTATTTGTCATAGTGCCCCTCATGGATTTATCTGACCGACTTATATCACACTACAAGCATTTGGCTCAGCAGTGCTGACGGGGATATATTTCCATAGAAAGACTAAGAGTGCCCACTAGTGTTGAATATATGTACTACATCATCATCAAACAATTAGAAATATGTACTTTTTTAAAGCAAGAATCCCTTCTTTATGCCTCAACAGCCTTTGTGCCAGGAAGATGAGACATTTTAAAAAAACCTTCTTCAATTTGAGTTTGACAGACATCCATAGTATTTAGTATTTCCCTGAGAATTTTATTACTGTAAAGTTTCAAATGCCTTTGACAGAGCATATTCATCACCCCGGGTGATAATTCAATTCCTTTGGGTTAGTGTTAGCAGTTCTTTTAGACAGTGACCCCCCAGTGAACACATTGCTTCAATAGTAAAGAAGCCACTCTGAAAGTATTAATTAACAAAGCACATCATTCAATATTTAAATTAATAAAGACAACTTGCAAGAAAAATAAAACATTGCAAATGTCACTGTGTAAGAGGGAAAACGTATATTATATCAGACGTAGACCGAAGAAATCAAAGAGTGGATTGACGTGATTTTTTGTCGAGGTCAAAATCCTTCTGACGAAGGAAAAGTAAAGTGTTGGTTAAAACTTTGTGCATTTTACTTTATAAGACAATAATGCCTGGTTTGTATTTCAAATGCCTGTTTTTCCAGAGGATGTGGTGTCAAGAAACAAGGCTGAACAGCTCATTTATTCTCCTACCGATGAAGGACATACAGAAGGACAGCTAAATCCACAACCATTTGGTATGTTCATTAATCGCAGAATGTGTGATGCACCAAAGTGTGGTTGGTACTCGGTGCAGAACACACAATTACGGAAACAGCTTTCATCCAAAGCTTGCACTAGCGGTGGCAGCAGGATTCCATATTTCCATGGGAAATGAACATATACTGTACACCAGAACAGTGCTTTGATCATCCTCTGCACACAAAGCTGACAAGTCCAAGTTTTAGGTAAGCCCTCAGAAGGTGGTGATTTGTGTGCTGTCAGTGTGTGTGTTATCACCCTGCATGCTGGTCCCAATGCAGAAATTGAAAGTAAGGAGGGACAGTAAGACGCAGGGCAGGGAATCTCCCACTGTGCACAGGCAGAAGGGAGACAAACACAGGATGAGAGAGGGTGTTACAGTCTGGAAGCTATCTGACAAAATATATTTTCATAATTTCCATCATGCAAACCAACATGGAATAGATCAACTTATTATTACAGAGAACAGCATGCAAAATCCCAGAGACCATTTTTATCGTTACTGGCTTACATTATGTACAGTATGCATGCAAGAACACAAATGGTCTTGCAATAATACAATACAGGTCATATTGTAAATCCCTTTGGATGAATAAATGCCATTTATAGGTATAATATAGAATTCTAATTATATTTGTAAAAACCTACCTTCCACATCCACTTTCATTGCATAGACCATGTGCTGGATTAGCCACAGTTGACCGACTCGTCCACTTGCTCCACTGCAGCAGGTGCAACCAGCCGCTCGTATGAGAAAGCCAGCATCATCTGTATAAGACAATGTTAGACTAGTTTTACTTCAAGAAAGACAAAAACAAGAAAAAAAGGGGGAAAACTTTAGCAGGGAAGCTCTGAGAGGCAAAACAAATGTTGATTTCTCTTTTATCTATTTATTTATCTATTACTTAAGAATCTGAAATAAATATAGAATCGAGTAAATATCAAAAGGTCTAATGCCTAACCAAATAACTGACGTTTGCACAACCCACTTTTCTTCACACGGTTGCAAAGTAAATCCTGAAAACGGACTGATTTGGAGAACCCCTGCTTCAGAGCTGTCAGTGAGGTACAGTAACGGCATGTCTTAGAAACCGTGAAAACAATGGTAGTTGGAAACACAGAGCTGTGGAGGGGGATTCCTGGTGGAGCCAATTTAAAAGAAAGAATTGCAAGGTGGACTCTCTTTGTCCATCTCAGACGGACACACACTTAGGTTCTCTTTTCTTCTTTCTCAGTGATAGTGGAAACATTTGGTGGCTTCCAACACTTCATTACAGGCACTACAAGCACTTCGTAATGCTTGTTTGTTCCTGAGCGCACAAGGAGCTGCTGGCTATAAAATGTGTAAAAAGTGCAATGTCTTGTGCACATAGACAATGATGGTGAATCCTATTTATTTGTATTAGAACAGTGCCAGCTTAAAATGTGCCTGTTTGGAAAGGGCCGATTGCTTGGCCTGTGGTATTGCTGCTTGAAGCTTTCTCCAGGACGATTGTACCCCAAAATTACTTACAGAACGACCCCAAACCACTTAGCAACCACACTGTACAGCCTACCACTGACTTACTGTGTACTCCTACGTCAGAGAAAAACAATGTACTACTACATTTACCCGACAGACGTGGCAGATTCAGAGTTTACTCACGAAACATCACAATTAAAATGTGGAGTAAATAGACATTTGCCCTATGGACTGATGGGAGTGTGCCACGTAATCCAGCCCGTAATGAGAGCAATCAGCAAATATCTGTGTTAATCAACCACCAGAACTGGACCGAGTACAGAGACGGTATTGCATGTTGTCAGTGCGAAATGATGCGGTGTTGTCTTGTGTTGTCATGTAGCCTATCATTAACAAACTAAACCTAAAAACAGAGGTGTTTGTTTCCAACAAGTGGCTTACGGTTAATGTTGAAATATTTTGATTTGAATGCTATTAGTGTTATAAGTTAGCAGCATACTTGAACAACCAGACCAAGGGTGATCAAAAAGGGTCTAAGTGAGAAGGAATTATATTATAATTTATATCAAACTAATGACATTTTTATGGCATACTATGACATTTGACATACTGTGTAGAGCCAGAGCTCCGCTGCTTTCTTCGACCCTCTCTGTCTCCGGTCCTGCGCTGCGCTCACTCAGTGTGTGGTGTGAGAAGGGAAGTGGCCAGCGGCTAAAGCGGCAAAAGCTGCGGCAATGTGTGCTTCTTTTACCAATATACTTTAGATTTAACAATATCATTGCATTTTGCAAACAAACAACGTCAAACTTGGCACTGCACTTACTTCTGCCCATAGCAAGACACCTGTCAAGTTTGAAATCTATCGTAGTAACTATCCGAGGGATGTGCAAATAACAGACAGACAGACGTTCCTGTAATTTATAGATATATAGGTACGGGCGCCTGGTTAGCTCACCTGGTAGAGCGGAAGCCCATTTATGAAGGTTTACTTCTCGACACAGCGGCTGCATGTCATTCCCTTCTCTCTCCCCTTTCAAGCCTAAGCTGTCCTATCCAAATAAAGGGCTAAAAATGCTCAAAAAATAATAATCTTTTAAAAAACAAATTTCCAATGTCTATGCTCACATACTAATTGTTTTAACGTTCCACTAAATTAGATTTGGTTAAATGTGTGCAGTATTATAATGCCACAACTGCAAAAACTGGTGGAGAAATAGTCGGTTTGAACCTTTACATGGTTGCATGAACTGAAAATTCTTAAAACACTTAAAAGCCATAATCTCCCTGACTCAATCACAAACTGAGAATGATTTGGTAGACATAGACGCATTCTCTGTCTTGTAGTCTCCTTCTGCATACCGTTAGTAGCGCCAGCAGTGCCATCATCACCCCCATCATGATGTACATGTTCTCTGTAAGGCCACCGGCCCACAGAGGGCCCAAAATGGTAGCTAGACCGCCCACTGAGCGACGCACTCCCTGACTGAAACCTGCAATACATGGGAGACACAAAGACTCAACACACCAAACAACATAGGGTACAGGAAAGCAACAAAATCAAATACCTTCCAACATGCAATGCTTTGTCTTTTCCACTAGATGGTGTAGTTTCTCACCTTGTGTTTTCTCAGCAGTAACTTTGGAGAAGAGGGAAACCTGAGCGACAGCTACAAATGGCAAACCCAAAACCTGCAGAAACACCCCGATGACGAACTCAGTCAGCTGCCATGGGAAACCACCTACAGAAAATAAAAAGTACAACAGAAAACACCAAAACACTGCGTTAACTCTTGTGTTGTCTTCGGGTCAAATTTAACCCATTTTTAAACTTTTTTTATATCAGAAATATGAGTTTCTTTCAACCACATTGTCCAAAAATAACTTGGTTGCATGCATGCATGTACGTACGTTGTATGGAACCCATGCAACATTATTCACAGGTAAATTGAATGATTACATTCATAGAATTTAGGATGTTTTATTCAATTTTAGTGCATTTCAACAGTATCCTGACTTACTTTGACATAAACAATCAACATTCTTTAAACTTAACTATTAGTCAAAATAATTCATAATCTCTGCTACTTTTAACTCACAAAGGAGGTATAATGGAATTTAAATTAGGTTTATTGACCATGCATTAAAAAAAGCGTTGAAAAACTGTGAATAGTGTTAGAAAGAGCATCATAAGCATACAAAAAAATCTTTTCTATTTTGACCCGGAAGGACAACAAGTCAATGGTCTAGATAACACAAAGGTTAATACACATGATACAGCCAGGTTGTAATGGGGCATTTCAAATGTTTGACCGTGAGGATGATTGTCGCCAATTTCAGATCTGCTGTTTTAACAAATGTGAAGATGTTTCTATACTTAGCAAAGTTATTCATATGAATATATCAACCAGTTTTACTGAATAAACGGACTCTTAGCGGGAGATGTTTTGTGGTATAAGTTACTGTTGATGAAGATCTGTGTGTATAGTAACAAAGGTGAGAAGTTTCTTTAGTGCAGTCTGACCTAGTGGGTTAGCCAGGAAGATGAGGCACCAGACCCCAGAGATGTTGCAGATGGTCAGACCGATGGCCAGGACCACTCGCTCAGCAACACGCTGGCTCAGCCAGCGCACAAATAGAAACCCAGCGATCACCTCCACACCGCAGAGACAATACATCACGCTGTTCTCCAGCTCCCCGTAGCCAAAGTACTTCTGGGTCATCGGGGTCACCATGGTCTGAGGAGGGAATGAGACGTTGGCACAGAGCTTAAAAGCACATATTAACAAGTCATTTTGTCTCAAAGTCCTGAAAACATGGGTAAAAATGTTTGCCAGTGGTATGTCATAATCGCCATCCCAGCATGGTTTTACTCGTTCCTAAATTATTTAGAAACAAGAGTCGATATCTTGTAAACAGGCAGATTACTCCACTCTAATAGGATATCTGTGTCTTTACTGCACCTCCAGCGCTGTCTGATTGAAGAGGGTGATGAACTGAGCAGCCAGCAGAACGACCACTTCTTCTCTCAGGAACTCTACAAAGAGTCAGAGACGCCCCTTTTAAAACCTTAGATTTGAAGAACTTGTTTTACAGCATTGTACAGACACATGCACTGTCAACCACCTACCTCGTGAAATGCTGAAATTCTTAAAGGGACTGGAAGACTCATGGGACTCTGGTAGCCCGGGCGAAGGAGGTGCAGAGATATGATTTAGCGTGGTATTTGATGCAGTAGAGGCATCCAATCTGGGTGGTTTGGATACAACGACTGAGCCGTAAGAGCCCTCCACCTCCTGGGAACCCATCAGCGGCCTTTCCTCATCATTGTCCTCTTCTACTAGCCTTCGCTCATCCTCCATGCTCTGGCCTGTTGGACTGTGCTTGGCCTTCCCCTTCTCTAGAGGTGGTAGGTCCCAGTACATGAAGATCACCGCCAGTTGAATGAGAATCCACAGCATGCACATGAACAACTGCAGGAGGTGGAGAAAAAGCGGTTTCTATGAGGAGGCAAAAAAATGTGTTGCGAAATTAAAACAATTTATTGTGGACCCTTACCCCTGGCGCCGTATATTTATTGACCACAAAAGGACCCAGGTTGAAATCACACAACCTCAGGAAGATGTTAAATGCTGGACCTGTGTTAAACACAAAGTGGAAACTTGTTTATCTTGGTAAGGAGCAAATAAATCTTAAAAGCAACTGCAATAATACAGGCTTTTTGTTTGTATCATCATCATGTGTAATACCCCGTGCCCTATTATTTAACATTTGCGTGTGAGCTTTCAGCATTCACTGTGTGAAATGTATCAGGAAGCTAGTTGGCCTGTAAGCTCTACCCACTCCCATTTCTATCTTATTTTCTGTAAAAAGAAAAGAAAACCATCACAGTGTATAATAATTTAACTCAAATGATAAGCAGGCAGCCTTTAGAATGTTACATCATAAAGCAGCAGAGCACTGACCAATGAGAAGGCCAGCTTGTCGACATGCCATGACAGAAGCGAACGCAGTCGCGCGGTCCTCGGGGGCAGTGCTTCTGGTCAGGAAGCCAAAGATAGATGAGCCAGCCCCTGTGCCGATGCCTGAGAAAAATACATATTTCATGACTAAATTACAGCCCTTAAAAACAGTGAGGTTGAAACCTGGAGCTCAGGATAGCATGTACATCATTGTGGTTTTCTTGTCATATCATATATTATCATATTCCTGAAATACACAACGTAATTTGCTGCTGCTACTGGGTGGATGCTCTTACACATTCAGAGCAAACTGTATCCCAGTGTTTTTAAACTACTGGATACTTTTTGGCTGATCAACCACACAGTCTGATATTGTATGTATGAGGTAAATACGCATCACATTTTAAAGATACTGAAAAACAGCTGTAACAAGCCCCATGATAAAACATTCTATGTAAAAGCTCCAAGTTATACTTTTTTATAATGATCCTTCAAAGCTCTACTGATAGGACAACCAGGTGTATTCTACTGGCGTACTACCAAATGGTTAAAAAGTCACAGTATCACCTTGTGCAGACTCACCTGCCACCAGTCTGCTTGACAGTAACAGCCATTTGGAGTAGCCCATAAAGTACATGAAATTACCTGTGGAGCAAAAAAGGAGCGGAAAAATAAAAGTGAGCCAAAAAGAATAACAAATGCAGTTTGTGTTTCTGACATGACAACATTGTTGTAAGGTAGTAGCGGTGGCAATAGAAAATATGAGTGCACTCACCAATTAACTCAAAAAAGTTGGCGAACAAAATAATTTTCTTGGTGATCCGTGTTCTGTCGGACCAGTGGCCAAACAGCGGCCCCGACAGGAGGCCAGTCAAGCTGAATGCAGACAGGGCCAAGCCCAGAAAGTAAGGCGCTGCATCCAAAGTCTGCAAGTACATCCATATTGTGGGCAATATTACAGCTAGGGAGACAGAAAGAAGCAGCATTAGTTTTCATCTGAAGTAATGTTCTGTGTGGTTTCAAAACAGCAAATGTCAACACATACGATGTGAACGTTGTCTTCCAAGTCTGCTAAATCTACACTCTGAGTGATGTTGAGTCATCTGTGTCATAAGCCCTATGTGGAGTCAATCGGCCATACTGTAGCTCTGTTGGGCCTCCATGTGGCATCTCATCTATGGTTATTGCAACCCTGTGACTCTCCTAAACCCTATAGTGACATTTATCAGAGGCTGAGTTTGTGAGATGATGGTTTAACAAGAGATTAGATGATGTCGGTATGGTTTATATCCAGATGCAACTTTAAATATTTTCCATGTCAGTGCTAGTAATGCCAAGAGAGTGTGTAGTGGTAGCTCTTTCTCCCTGACAATAATGCCTCAAGCCTTATTATCAAATAGACAAAGGGTAGTGCTGCTGACCCAATACAATCCTAATTCAATTATTGTGTCACACAAAAAGCATGATCTCAGAAAATTCCAGAGAAGAAAGGCAAAATGTTTGTCTTCTAAACGGGATGTTTGATCACCCTGATAGATACATTTGTGTGCGGGAGTGATAAAAGCATGTTAGATTGAGTCTTGCTTCTTTGTCACAACTTTAAGGATATTACACCTTGTGGAAGTAAAAAAAAATGCACGTGCAATTCTGTGGCTGCACACATGAGATTTACCACTTGCAAAGTGAAGATAGAATTTCACAACAAGGCTGTTGAATTCTCTCTCAAGATCAACATTCAGAGAATGGTTTTACATCAAGGCTAGCCTAAAAACAATGGCTTGAGGGCTGGGCTGAGTAACATCAGAGGTGAACAGAACTCAAGGAATCCTGGACAGGCTAATTAACAATCCAATCTGATTCAATCTGTCCTAATCCCTTCAATACCTCTGCTAATGTAAGAATATGTGTGCATTGGGGGGTGTCTGGTAAATGTAACCCCCATGTAAACTCAAGAAAGCTTCTCAAAGACTATCTTTCTGGATGAGTAGATCAAAGTTTGGGCACACAGGGATCTGTTAATGTAAAGTTGTTTGTCTCAGCACAGAGTGAACTTGATCAGTAAACAAGACACGACAGTATTGGGATAAGATAAAACTCAAACAATCAGGTAATAATTACCTATTCTAAAACCGTCAATGAGTGACCAATGGGAAAAACATGTCAACTGCAATGCAATCTAATACAACACTCCTGTGTATATGTATACATACATACATACATACATACATACATACACTGCTACTAAGTATTTTTCACATGTATTAAATGTTATAATGAAAACACAACTTAAAACACATAACAGGTAGATGACACTAAAAAACAACAACAATGGAACAGTAAAATTAAGATATTGCTTAATGTATGTCCTTTGTAATACTAAAATCCTAAATACAGTCCTGGCCAAAGTGTTATTTCTCTGATAGGCTTATAGTTGTGCAAAACATCTCCTCATAAGAACAAATGCAAACACGAATCAACTTGTCAAATCACAGTTCACCAAACAGCTGGTGTGACAATATATAGGCTAGAAACATTCACTCGACATATGGCAATGGCAATATTTAGGTGATCATAAGAAACTTGTGAATGTATTACTGGTGATTTTGTGTCACATTACAACACAGATTCAATCAAGGTTTGCAACACAAAATGCGAAAGCATCATCAATTCCACAACACAGACCTTACCATATTCCACACCGCTGAGAAGAAATATGAGCCCAATGGTGAAGAATGTCAGCTTCTTCTTCCGTCGATTGTCCATCACGTTTGGCTGCTATGAACTGCTTTGACTGATCGCCTTCATTATTCTTCAAGAAACATGGTCATTCTAGTCGCTCTACGAAACACCACAGATGACATAATCCCCAGGTGCAGTGGTTTCAATTAGAGCCGAATGCAAGGACATAGCACCGAGCCCACCTAGAGCCAGAATGGGGAAACAACTTTAAATAGGAGTGCGAATTGTTCTACATGTCTCTACAGTGAGTGTGCACGGCGCTGGTGTAGGTCCGTGAAGCGCAGTGCACTCGCTGAGCAGCCTGCTTTTTAAGCAACAGCCTCAACTCGCAAACATTGCTCAATATGCTCAAATCGTCCCCGGGATGCTCCTGCGCAGTTTATTCCAACCTACATCACTTCCGGTGGACAGTCCCAAGCATGGTCCCAAGCACTGCATCGGCTGCTGCATGCTCGCTCCCAAAATATTTCATCCTATCTGATGTGTATGTGTTACATTCATTTATGCGTTAGGATACGAGGCCAGTTATTGCCAGTTATTGATATATATATATATATAAATATATACATATATACACAAATATAATGAAGCACTGTGACAAATAGAGCAAGTTTATTTTGATTTGTACTGTAACATGAGTAGAAACCATTGAATGGCTAGAATGAAAAAAACAACTGATATTGATAAGCTTTAGAAAACGCGTTGAAAAGTAGTTGTAGTAAATAGATATAAAGACATAATGATCATGATGACGATGATTATACAATCAAAGGACACTTACATGGTTAACAAGTGTCCTTTGATTTTATAATCAATGGTAATTTTTTTTTTTTTTTAAATATGAAGCTTGATTTATCTAAAGTTTAAAAAGAAATATGCCAGAAAGTCGAATGCAATATCATTACGAGAACAAGCCTGCTCCAGACTAACACAACTAAAAACAACTAAACTATAGGCAGACTCTGTTATTTTTATGTCCTCAATTGTAAAGCTGGTTACAATTGTGCTTTGGTATAAATTGCAGAATCATCTTAAATTAGAATATACCAACCAACAATGACACAGTTTAAAATTAGGATAAAGGACTATTTGAGTACTAAATTCACATGTGCTGTTAATGAGTGCTGCTGGTGATTGTGTTGATGATGATGATGATGTGATGATGTTAACTTGCCAAATGTCTTTATCTGTTTTTTTTATACAGTATATTTTAAATATGGAATTGTTATACTGCCGTCCTGGCCAGGACTCCTTTGACAAAGAGATTCTAAATCTCAATAGGATTATCTCCTGGTACAATAAAAGTCAATAAAATAAATAAATACAATTGCTTTGTCACTTTTGAAGTGCTGTACCATTATCACAATCTGAATTTGATTTGAAATTAGGGTGTTTTTAAACCAGCTGCCAATAGTGGGAAAACAAATTTTGCATGCTGATTTACCCTGCCCATTCACCTAGTGGGCATGTGAGCAAATGACCCTGACATGGTTATGTGTCAGAGGCACAATGACTGATCAGTCTGGGTCCCATGATGGTGACCATTTTAATCAAGTTACTGGTCCTCAGCACAAAATCCACAATATAATATAATCTGCCGCTGCAGCATAAATAGGGATTTTGGCTTTTAAAAACATAAAAGACTACCACTGTACTAAATCCAATATTTTTTAGTAGTAATTTAAACATAAATGTTCCTATAATAACTTAGTGTGGTACTCATATGTCTTTCTTACACATTATAGGATAGAGCATTGCAGCCATTTTAGGCTACGAGCTTATTCTTCTGGATCACTATGTTCTTTTGGCTTTTTTATGCACATATCAGGAGTCTGTGCAAGTCATTGGCAGTGTCCCTCCTTATCTTGTGACACTCATTACCATGGACATTGAGAAGTCTGTGTTGGACACAAGAGCTGCCTCTTCACCTTAAATTTAATCTTCTGTCTCCTGAGAGTCCACATTTTAGTTTGCTGCCATCCAAGCAAATATAGAACCATTGCCCATGACATGCTGGGGCCATTGTAGCCAAACTATTTGCAAATGTGCGGGGAGAGTTGTGCAACTATATTGATCTGTTTGTGCGTAATCAGATTTGTAAACGTGTTACAGAATCGTTGCATATTGAGATTTTGTCAATCTCAAAAAGTTGTAGTCATGCTAACATCCTTCTTGATTACATATCTAACAGATGTTAGCACCAGATATGTTAGTACTTGATTTGTTGGTTGTAGAAATGTTTAAATATTGCATTACCTCATGCTTAGAATTAATATGAATTTGATTATGTATAATATCCATACATTGGATCTTTTTGCAAAGACAAAGCAGTGTTTAAGATATTTGTCTTGTGAGCTGCAGCACTTGGCCCAGTTTGCACCTTCTCCCACCCTGTTCACTATAGCACACACACCGAGACAGAGATGCAAAATAAAACCTTTTCTACTTTGAAAGAGCACCTCAGCAGTTGCTGATGTATATGGTTGGTTAGAAGAAAACAAAACTTTTTTTTTTTTTTTAAATATATAAAAGGTGACTGACCATCTTGATGATTTTGAATAAAAGAAATCTTTATTTACAGTTTGCCAGCAGATGGAGGTTGCAGCAATACTTAAGCGTCACAGTCTTTAATCTGTAGTCCATTTTGTAACTACAAAAGTAAAAAAACTAAATATGTTTTCTTCAGCCTCCATGTGTTATGTCTGTGAGCTGCTCTTGGATAATGGCCACGTGCTCCGATTTGGGAATATAACTGTTTCCAGTATGCAGTTCATTATGACTTAAAAGGTGACTGTGGCAGTGGAAGAACCAGGGTAAGTGGGCAGGCAGTGTTGGGTTTTAGAAGGCCAGTTTCTTCATGAGGAGGTAGACCCTGGAGTCCACCTCAAAGCCGTGAAGGTTGTTGGCGTCTCCCTGTAGCCTCATGAGAAGTCCACCGTAAGACACGTAGGCAGAGCTGAAAGGAGGAGCCCACCATGTAAATTGATTATAGTCATGATGAGATGTAACCAGTTTTTTTTTTTTTTTTTTTTTCCCAAAATGATATGCGTGGTAAACACACACACACACACACACACACACACACACACACACACACACACTTTTGTTGAGCAAGTTACTTTCCATAAAAGCAATACAGAGCTGATGATTATATGCTGACAAATTGTTAAAAATGTTTGTGAATTTGTGTTTCTGTGGTAATTTCAATATGCCCTAGTGGCAATTACTGTACTACTAATTTATCAATAACAACTGAAATCCTGCTTGTTATTATGCTAACAGTTTATTTGTCTAAATTATATTAATATTACAAGCTGAGGCTGAGCAATTCAATTAAAAAAAGTACTTTAAAGCTTCATGTAAACTAAGTAACATCACCCACAGGCGTGTGGCTGCTTCTGTTGAAGTCTCATCGCCCTCAATCTTGTAAACCTTCCCATACATCACATAATCAAACTGGTCCGCCCTGGAAATGTAAACAAAGTTAAATGAGAGTACAAATTTAAACCAGCAAAAAATACTTTACAGCGCAGGGGACAGTCACACTAAAAATGTACATACAAATGGTTCTTTATCCTAACAAGTAGCATTTGTTGGTGATGTTAAGTGCAGAGCAAATGTTGTACCTAGATGGCCGGTCATCCTGAGGATTGTACTCTCCGTCATCTGGCGTTCCATCTTCATATAACGTGCTAGCAATAACCAATCTGAACTTGTCCCCTAAATAAAATGGACACATGAAAACAAAGTGAGTTCATATTCTGTGCTTAGACGCCATGGGTTAGCGTTGACTTTTAAATGCATGTTGCTTTGATCCTTTATTTAAAGGTGCCCTTACATATTGAGGGTATATGGGAATATTTAGCGGTTTATCTTTGGACTGCTCACTTTAAGGAGAATTCCAGTCAATTCCAACACGTAGCTCTGTTGTTTGTAAATTTGGAGTGCTGTCAGTAGAGAGAAAAATGAAAACAATCAGTGCTGCCTACACCGTGTTATCCTCCTGCTAGAGGTAGCACCCAACAGACCTAAATAGGGCAAGTTTTAAATGTGTTTTTAGCCTCTAGGCATGTTCAAAATGTCATTAAAAGTGCCTACCCATGTGAAGTGATTCCTTCTGAGTGAACACAGTGAATCTGACTGCAGTAGATGTGAAAGAAATGCATGAAAGTGCTAATTCAGCTTTGTTTAGTTCCTGTGTTGACACAGCAGAAGGGACCATCTACAAATTACAACACCAAAAAGAGATAAAACAAAAATATGTAGGCTATAAATTTAAAGACTAAATAAGGTAGTGTCTCCAACCTTACCTCATAACTTGTCTCTTGCTGGTTGTACTACAGTACTTACTTTTAAATAAATAAGCAGATGCTTGTTTTCTCTTTTTCGGATTCGAATTAGCACAACTTTCATGCATTTCTTTCACATCTACTGCAGTCAGATTCACTGTGTTTACTCAGAAGGAATCACTGCACATGGGTAGGCACTTTTAATGACATTTTGAACATGTTTAGAGGCAAAAAAAAAACATTTAAAACGTGCCCTGTATAAGCCTGTTGGTTGCTAACTCTAGCAGGAGGATAACACACTGTAGGCAGCACTGATTGTTTTTGTTTTTCTCTCTACTGACAGCACTCCCAATTTACAAACAACAGAGCTACGTGTTGAAATCGCACGGAATTCTCCATTAAGGCCTTGACACCCATAGCTGATTATTGGCCGTCGGACATTCAAGTCTGTTTGGTGTGTTCCATGTCGTTGTTCGGAGGTGCCGGCTGCCTTCATTTTGGCCGACCTGACATGTTCAATCAAAAGGCGGGCACTGCCGGCAGTCAGACTCAAATTACCAATCTGATTGGATGCAAGCTAAACCCGAAATGACGAGCGGGATGAGTTTAACTAGAGTCTCTCAAAATCTGACGAAAATCTTTTGAACTGACCGACTGCTTTTTCTGCCAACGGTCAGCCATCTGGTTAGTGTGTCAGGACCCTTACATGTAAGGCAGAGTTTGGTAAACACAAGTAACATGGTGAAGATGCAAGTATTGTTCCCAAACAAGACAGACAACCTTGTCAAAAAGGATTGCTTTACGAGGTGAACATATCTTCTGATGGCATACGGAAAGATAACAGACTTGTTCTGACCATACTGTAAATAAATTGTACAATATGATTGTGTTAGACAAAAGCAACCATTATATGACTTCTAAACTTCAGCTTCAAATAAATATACACAAAGACAAAAAGGTTGCACCTTACCAAGATCAACAGGATAGATCTGAATGTTCACATCCAAGATGAGGTCCATCTTAAAAGATTCACTTTCACAATGTAGACGAGATACTGTAGAAAACAAGAAATGGTAGAGTTTGGATTTATTCATTTTTGCTGTTTTAAAGTGAAGGACACAAATTGAAAACTCAGCTTTTAGCTCAATTGATTAATGATAGAAACCTGGTAAAAAATAATTATTATTATTCTCATTTCACTTTGGTTTTGGTCATTATCTATATATATATATATACACACATACATACATATATACTGTATATATATATATATATATATATAGAGTGTGCCTGATGGTTGATTACCTGGAGAGATTACCAGTAAATTAGTAGAGACTTGAGACTATTGTAGTGTATTGACTTCCCACCTCCTTCAACCTTGTTTTATAATTAAATTGTACACACCTCTGTCAAACTTCTTGCCATCGGGATCAATGTCCTTTACATCAAAGATGTCCTCAAACAAAATTCCAGCCATCTCTGTTCTGGTCTATGAACTTGAAAAAGACAAAAGATATTAAGGCAGTTTATGTTGAAAAGGGGTTAAAAGAGAACAACTGATATGTCTAGGAAGCTTTAGACTTCAATAACTGCTCAAATGTTATCTAGTAATGGGGAAAGAATGATTTTACAAACAAAAGGTTTGCAGGTATTATGAAGCAAAAACTTTTTAAAACATGTCGATGCCAGGTAAGAAATGACTGCCTTTTTACATCAATTTACAAAATGCAAATGATATTGCTTTGTTTACAGGCTTATGCTACACAGCGAGGGATGCTATAGGCAGCACACGTAAAAACACGTTCATCAGCAGAGACAGAAAGAGATAACTGAAGAAGCTCACAGTCAAGTTTTAAAAGCAGATTTTTAAGGATTTTATGATTTAGGGCATCGTAATAGTTCTTAAGAACCTGTCGTATCTAGATCAACCTGGACACGTTAGCAGTTATATCAAACTAGAAGATGCTAAAATTCAAAACATAACCATTACAGGCATTAACGTTACAGTGAAAGTTCGGTGTATCTTTACACTACATACTGGCAGCTGCTTTCCTGACACAAGGCACACTTTCGCTAACTTTGTATTTCAGATATCGCCAAGACAACAAACTAAAGCTCATGTTGTAGTTGCATTAAATGGGATAAGTCTACTTCGTAACAGCAGCTGGACTCACAATGACGAAGATGAATCCCATTCAATAGAATTGATGTGGAACAAGAACATCAACTCTAGCTGAACATTTAAAACTCAACAAGTTGTTGGTTAAAAAACACTCACACTCAACGTTAATTAAACAGCATGGCTGCATGGTATAGCCAAGTATCGTTAGCCAAAGTATATAACTTAGGATCTTGTAATAACGTTGACTAACGTTACTACTTCAGCAGACTAACGTTAGCTGTTAGCTTTAGCATTTGTGCACACACTTCGTTAAGCTTACCTCAAATACGAAGACGTCCTCTTATTATATTGTGCACAGACTAACGTCGCAGTCACTCAGTTTCTCTATGTGGCAACGTGTGTTTAAAGTGTGCTCTAGATATCGTAGAGTAAAACTTCATTCATTAACATTACTGAGAGTAAATCAGATTGTACCGCCGAGAAACAATGTGCTCATCCTCTGACACGCAAACTACTTCCGGTTGAAAATAGACCAGTAACAGTTGACATGATACTAGCTAACACGCCATAAGGGCTAATCTCTATTGTCTATGGCTAACAAAAATAAACCATATTATGAAAAATGTCAGCGTTATATGTAACAAAGTGGAGGAAAAAAATTATAAAATAAAGCACGTTTTCCTTGAAAATGGCGCTGTAATAACTGTTTTAGATACATATTACACTACTCGTTTGCTAATAATAATCGATACATACTTTTAGAACCAAACGGGATGCTTTCATATCAGCTGTATATGCTTTCACGAAACGTGTAAAATAAACCGCTATTTACGGCCTTTTCCTCTACTTTACAGCCCCAAGCCCAACTGTATGGTTGCTAGGTGTCCTAGCGTCCTATCTGTGTACGGTTGCTAGCTAGCTAATGGCTACTTGGCTATATCAGTGTAAGTGCAGCCGATAAGCCTTGTCGAAAATGGACTGAATAAGCAACTGTGGATGGATACGTTAAAAGCGACAATATGCTATATTTACCAATTAAATGATGTGCGAATAAGGTGAGCATGTGCTTTCTTAACGTCAGATAACGTTAACAGATCAGCTTGTCAGCTAGCATGCTAGCTTGCCACATTTTTGCAAACGATGTTGTCGCTAAATTCTACTGTTGCAGATATTGTTAAAATTCAACAGCGGGAACAACCTGACTTCTGTGTTCACGATGTGGTTTTCACATCTGTAAAATGCCAGTAAACGTTAACGTCTGTGTTATTTGGTTTACAATGTTTCAGCTTTACCTGGCAACCCCAAAACAACAATTGCATCATACCAAAAGTGCTTTGGGATGGAGTTCTAAAGGTGCCAACGTACTCCCTTATGAGTAGTAATATTGCCATCTACCGTCCTATTGTTACAGGCTCTACAGAATGCTTGATCGAAGTACCAGCGTTATTGAATGAGAGCAGAAGTCAGAAGTAGGTGTTTTAAAGGTTTTGGTCACTCGCATGAGTTCCAGGGAAGCAGCCAAGATGGAGGACATCTTGGCAGCTAAAGCCGATCTTCTTGGGATGATCAAGGAGGTAACAAATACAAAAAAAATATGAATGCACTCAGAGCAATATGTAAAACAATATATGAGCATATGAGCATTAATATAAGTCATTTAAAATTGCACATCTTTTAATAAACCTTGCTTGATACAGCATGATATTATCAGTTGTGTCAAGGTTGTGCAATTAGGATGACTTTAAAGCACAACTTCATTCTGCACTGGTTAAGGTGGAGTTAATGGTACTTGCTTGTTCTGTGTCTTTGTAGTACCTTAAGTTTGAGGTATTTGAAGAAACTGTCCACAGTTTTGACAAGGAATGCAAAAGTAAAGGACAGGTTGTCTCAAACCATCAAGGAAGTACTCTCAGGGACGCTAAGACTCGTGGCATTCAGGTAAGTTCTTGTAACCTGTTTTTTCTACAAGTATGCCAATTATTTGTGGAGGTGGCACCTATGGATGGGCAGGATGTTCCTGAGTCAAGACTGGCTCAAATGTTTTGAACCAACTACTTTCTATCTCTAAACAGTGTCAGCCCAGGCCTTTAACAAAGTGGTATTATCGTGTGTCACTTATCATTGTGTGATATGTACATAAAATGATCATTGGGAAGTAGCAAATTGTTATTGCAAGAGCCAGATGTAGTTCTATTATTTTGAAACGACATTTACAGTGAGTAGGGCACCTGGTTGAGAGAGAGGAAGCAAAGTGATATTATCCACTGTTTTCACGCATGTTTTACGCTTGTCTAAATACTGTTTGTGACTTTTGGACCTAGTATGCCAGTAACACAATTATGGGATGTATTGCAAGCAGAACCCTGTATATGTTAGTGCAAATAAATGTGGAATCTGTGATCATTAAGCACGTATGGCAAGTTATTTCCATACTCATCCTCTCGGCAGCCAAAATTTGAGTCTCAGATTGCCGCCAACAGTTATTGTTGATGTATTTTTTCCCACCACACTCTTCTTTAACTCTGACTTTTCTAGAAAGACCTTCTTAGCTCTTTTGATGATGGAGACCACAAAGTGTTCTTTGAACTGTGGACAGAGAATATTCCCTCTGAGATAAAAGACACAGACTCTGAGGCTCAGAGCCTGGAGTTTTACCTTCACATCCACTTCACCATCTACCCACTGAGGAGGCACCCCGGTATACATGTATGTAGATTCCTTTTTTCCTACTTTTCTTTTAATTTAAATGTTCTTTTAACCAGAACATTACTTTGTTTAGACTATATTCACAACAGAACTTAACTTTTTTATCATTATGTGCTATTTTTCAAAATGTCCACTAAGCTGTGCTACAGGCTTGTTCTCAGTGGGCTGTCAATGATGTTTCGAACCTCTATAATATGCCTGTCACTGTGTTGGTCTTTGCAGTTAGAGTTTATTTATTTACTTATATGCATGTGACGTTATTTTATAAAAAGCAGCAGCATCTTCCGTTTTCAGGCCAAGTGACATAATCTAATTGAAGTGTGTGTGTCTTTGTGTCTTTTTGTCTTTGTGTGTTAGTGTGTGTAACATGTTTTAAATGATGTATTAGGCTTAACCGACATTGTCATTGACTTGTAATAAATCTTTTAATTTGAATGTTTCCCTAGGACCGAGCTGAGTTTGAGGAGAGGATTTCCCACTTCAAGCAATACCTGGAGACTCGGGGAGCAGCACTGAGCCAGACCACAGAGTTTCTGCCTTACTATGCCTTGCCTTTCGTTCCAAACCCTACTGTCCACCCCTCCTTCAAAGATCTTTTTCGGGTGCCTAGCTAATTTTGGAACAATACCTAGTTCGCTATTGTTAACTAGGTATTACATATGCAATAATATTGCCCAGTGCCTACTTGATAATGACTATAACCATACCTCTCCCATTCTACTTTCTGTATATTTAGGACTCCTGGATACCACAGTTGAAGTATAAGCTGGAGCAGTTTATGTCAGTGACGTTGAAGCCGTCAAACACCCCAAGGCTGCTGAATTTATATGTATCCTTAAATAAAAGAGACAGAATGGAAGGTTGAGCTGTTATAATAACTAATGTCATTGTGACTCACTTGCATGTCATTGCTAAGAAAATTATCAGACTACAGATGGGTGACAATGTCTGTGCTGTTGTCAGTGATGTGATATGAGTAGCAAATCTGGCAGTGACAAAACCTGATAAAATGAAGTAAAAAGAAGATAAAGGAGAAAAACACAATAGTATCTTTTATATTTATAAAACACTGTACACATTTCCTCCTGTGCGGCAGGCTCACAAATGGTTCCTTACTTTAAACCCTGGGAGAACAACTTTAACTGGGAGAACTGGTTTAAAACAGGCCAAGGACAGGGTTTCAGTGGAATCATAAACAGTTAGACTGTTGTCCAGACCGGTTTGTTTCATATCCTGCAAACAAATCTGATTTGCATTCATAAATGGCTGTAAATGACAGGTGGTGTTTGAATATGGCAGAACCTAACCTGACTCTAACTCACCCACACCCCTTCAGAGTGGGAGGGCAAGTGAAGGATAAAAAGATTTTTTTTTTTTTTCTTTTACTGGAAATCCAGTGGCTCGACTTTCCTCCTTCCACGTAAAAACTAAACCCTATCCCTATTGGCCGACTATCAAAGCATACAGATTAACATAGCAACTATCATCTCTAGGGCTGACAAAAGAAATTTGGTTTTGTTTCTACTTCTAGAAAACATAAAAGGTTATCCGACATGTATGATCTTTCAATATGCAAACACTTAAACAGGCAGCATTTTTAGCAGCTGACACAACATACGCACACATGAAAATGTCCTGTTGGTTGAGTGCCCACACGTAAACGTGCTTACGTGCATCTAGGCGCACTCACTGAGAGCTGTGTTGGCCCATGCAAGGGTGTTGTCCTATCCCTCCCTTTAAAACAAACTAGCGATTCTATATTGACAGTTATATCTCTTTGTACAATTCAGTGGATTAGATAAATCCTTTTTTTATGACAAAGTTGTCCGCTTCGGACAGGATGTAACATACTGTGGGTTTGTCTTATGTCCAAGCCAACATAAGCAATACATTGCATTATTACATACTTTTTTGTATGACTATATCTCTGGATAAGGAGACAAATACAGTAGAACTGTTTGACTTGTGTTCAATTGAGTGCTAGTACGTATTCTTTAACAGGTATTATGCAGAAGGATGGAGGAAGGAGTTCTAAAGGTAAATATCCCTCTCACATAATCTACTCTTACTTTTCTACTTTTACTCCTTGCTCCCTTACAAATGGAACCAACATTTGAAGTATTGATTGGCAGACTTATTCTGAAAACATTACACGCATATAGTCATTCTTTTTGTACCAGTACATACATTTTTCAAATGAAACATTTAATATTTAATTTTGTATCAATATTTTGTGGACTTTTCTGCCTTTAATTTTTGACAGAACAATTAGGTGAGAAAGGAGGGAGACATGCAGGATATTGTCACAGGTCAGGTTTGAACCCTGGACCTGTGCCTCGAGTCATCAACCTCTCAGTATATGTGCGCCTGCTCTACCACTGAGGAAACCTGGCCACACCACTTAATATATAACTAAGAACATGCGCTAACCTTATGATTTACACAGAGAAAGTCACTCATGATATGGATGCTTTTTATTTGTGTGTTTCCATTCAGCAACCTTTGCCTGTGTGTGTTTGTGTGACTGCATAGAGGCCATGCAGCAGTTGCAGCTCCAACTGGTTGAATCGGACCGGCGGATCACTAGCCACGTAAGGAAGTTCAACAAGATGCAGGCCGACTACCACAACCTGATTGGAATCACTGCTGAGCTGGTCGACACATTGGAGGCCACCGTCAGTGGAAAAATGGTAGGTCAGCTTGACTGTGGGGAAAACAGACACACATTCTTACAGGCAAAATTTACATAGACTGGCACAAGATAGACACACACAGACACAATTGAGCTTATGAGTGGTGCACACACAAACACTGGACAGACACAAAAAGGGTTTAATTAAGCCATTCACATTTGTATATACAAACACTTCAAATAATAAAAGGCTTTTTATACACAAAGCAAAGTTTGTATTATTATTAGTATGTAAACATATGCACATAACTGTCAGACAACACAGCTGTTAAACAGGGACACATGGCAACCTGCCCTCCCTCTACCCAAAAACAGTATCTCAAAGCTCAAGGGGCCTGCTGTGTTTTGCAGATCTCCCCTGAGTACCTGCAGAGTGTGTGTGTCCGCCTGTTCAGCAGCCAGATGAGGCAGAGCGTGGTGCAGAGTACTGACTTCACCAGACCTGGCACTGTGAGTGGCACTCTTCTCCCTTTTTTTCTTCTCTTTCACGCCTCACTGGTAGAAGCATAACAAAACACAAGGCCTCAAGGCAAGATGGAAAATGTCACACAGGGGACTGCTGATAGGCAACACAGTCTTCCACCTAAATACTAGCAAAAGAAAGTGTTCTTATGGCTTTACCACACTGATGATGGTCAAGACATTGCGTTTGAAAAGGATAAGGATGTTTTAAAAAAGAAGTTATATCGCTGTAAATTGTCCCCATGTCCTCTGTATCCTGTACATTGTGCAGCCAATATTTAGCCATGTAGTAATCCTGTAGTTTGAACCCTGGAAATAGGTAACTGGATCCTGTTATTGTCTACACACACACACACACACACACA
>NC_045741.1:17280120-17301964 GCF_008692095.1 Etheostoma spectabile | reverse complement strand
CACACACACACACACACACACAAAAGGCTTGTTGGAAAGTTGATTATGCATGGCACAACTTTGCATGCCATAGGAGATGGTAGAGTAGAACTATTGAAATTAACTTGCATATACAGTAGCTGGCCAAACCTTTCATAGCATTGTTAACATTGTTTGATAGACGCTATGACACAGATAATCAAAAAAAACCTGTCCACACTGAAAGCTCGACAATCACGCTTACTGTCATTGGCCTTCATTGTAGTGTTGAACTCTGGTTTGTGAAATCTTGTTTCTATCTCTTTTGAACTGATCCACTTCTTTCTGTGTGTTTGTGTTTTTGCGTGTGTGATGCTTTTGTTCACAAAGGGATATTACTCTATGAGTCCCTATGATGATGGATATGTAAGTTTCATATGGTTTTGTCTTTACTTCCTGTCATTGCTCAGGTCCCCGCTTCTCATCTTGCTTATGCCTCGCCATGTCTCTTTATCCTCCTCCTCCTCCTCCCCTTCTCCTTGTCCTTGTGTCTGCCTCCCCTTCCTTTACCATAGATCTTGGCCTGCCTTGTACTCAGTCTATGTTCCCTGTCATTTTCCTACCAGACTGTCCTAGTTAAAAGGGATTTTTGGCCTTGTTTTGTCAGGCCATTGAGCGTCTCTCTCAGGGCGTACCTAATCATTAAATGTATTTGCTCTCAAAGACCGTGGTCATTGTTCCTCCTCTCAACTCTCCTTATCGGTTGTCTGTCTTTTTTTTTTAAGGTAAACACTGTCAGTTGCAGTTTTCAGTTTTCTCCCCTGACCAAATGACAGGACGACAATGGCCAACACAAGGCACTTTGATGTAAAACAACTCAGGTTTTCAAGTATGGTAGATTAAATTTACAGCTGTTTATAAAGAGGCAACTAGAATGCTTTATATACAGTATATAATACACAGCATATAATTCTTCTTAACACGTCAAAAGCAATCACTCATATGACAAAACATTGAATAGTAATACACACTTACTGTAGTTAAGGTCTGTGGAATGTCAGGACAAGCCTTTAGCTGTTGTATGAGAAGGGAATGGAAATGAGAACAATATGAAAACAGCCTAAATCTAGCAGCATTTGAAGGGTGCTTAGTGTTAATTTCCACCAAAGAGGAGAAGAAAGTAAAAGCACCTCTTATCTAAACTGCGCATTGGCAGATTATTTGCGTCAAGCCTTATCTTTGTTTTTACGATTAGCTGAAATCTGAGAATACACATGGCCTTAAAATTCAAGTTGTAGTTTTTCCTTGTTCCTGTTACAGCATCTTGTTTGACCACACTATTTGTACATTCAGCATAGGTGTGTGGAGAATAATTGTTATCTGCAATATACATACAGTACATCTTTTTATTAGGACCCCTAGGGTACAGACCCCTCAGTGTCAAATGTCTCAGGGAAACATGTCCCCCTAGCCCTTGGGCATTTTTCAAGTCAAAGGAAATGTTTACAGAGAAAGGAATTTGGGAGGGAATCCAGGTATCAATGTTCTCTCCCAATTACATATTACCTGTTGCACACCAAAGTAAAAATGTGGCCAAACCACCTGATACCTGATACATCACGGATCACTCCCCTGACCTTACACTGCTCCTGCTATAGGCCTGACCACCCAGGCTTCAGATTGGATTTCAGGGCTCAAAATCCCCTTTCCCCAGTAAAAACACTAATAATACACACTGCCGCCAGAATTATATATTTACTCTGTTTAGTTGTCTCCGTTTCCTTTTCTCTAAAACAATAACAGTTCACTGAAGTGTAACAAATGAGGGAATGGCTGATTCACACTAACCTCGCCCCCTCTCTGGTACTTTTCAATTGCTGAATTACCTTGTCACTGACTGCATGGGCGATGTTGCCGAACAGTACTATACTTGTATGTGCAGGGATTCAGCATGTACCACAAGCATGATGTATGTGCATGTCCAAAAAATGACTTATTTTGACAGTACATTTATTGTTTTAGATGAATAACACTGGGTAAGTAGGGGGACCACATAAAATAGATGAACAGTTGCATGGGTTGTGTTTTCCATGCTCTAAAATAAGAATATGACACATAGTCTGAAATAATCAAATTCTAAAAAATACTCTGCTCCTCTTTGTCTTCTTTTCCCAATTTTGCTCACTCTTTTTAGGCCTCCTCGATGCTACGAGCATCCATTGCACCGCAGTAAGTCTTAAATTTAAAGCTGCTAATCTGTACTGTTTGATAAGTGGCGTGATAAAAAAAAACATGGCTGGCTTGTCCTTTTTACTAATCTCCAAGGAGATCCAAGGAGGTGCCAATGCTGCCCTCACTGGACTATGAGAAGCTGAAGAAAGACCTGGTTGAAGGCTCAGACAGACTCAGGTCCCTGCTACTTCAGGCGCTGCGCTGGGTGAGTATTCCTATTCCTATTTAGAGTTTATAAGCATTTTACAAAAAAGGCTAGTGTTCTATACTGTACAGTGCACACTGTAAGGGTTGTTAGATGATGGATTTAAGACGGGCTAACAAAGTGATGCAAGTTAAACAAAGCACATTTCACATGTTTTGCCACCTTTTTTATTCTTAGTTAACCCAGCAAACGTTTGCCTTCTTAACAAACAGTAAATGCTGTCCACACATAGCCATAGCAGCCTGCACCTATTGGGTTCTACTGAGCAACTGCATTGGAGCAATGTGGAGAGAATATAAAAACTGAAGTATCTCATGAGTGCAGCAGTTTGTGAGCACCGTTCATATTCATTTTGCATTTTTACTACTTTAAATCTACATTGGTGGGTCTTCCTCATATATTTTTTTCAGAGACTGACTCGCTCACTCCCTGGTGAACAAAGAGACACAGTGCTTCAGGCCTTTATCAGTAACGACTTACTGGAGCGTTACAGCACTAAACAGGTGGGATACTACAGCTTTTAATGTAATTGTATTGTGGATGTGATCTGAACTGAAATTACAGTGATTTGTTATACCCAAACTATATTTCCTGTAACCATCAGAGCCAAAAATATAAAATACCTTCTTTTCTATGGGTTTCATTGCCTCTTTAATCCCCAGGTTCTAATTTCAGGCAGGCCTGAGCTGGTGAATTGGAACCTTTGCTGTGGGCTCGTGCCATTGACTTTAGACATATTGACTGTAGACAAACTGGACTTTTTTCAGATGTCAACCTTATGCTTTTGGGATCTGTATATATTTAAACCAAACTTTTGCATTCCCTGTAGATGACAAGAACAGGAACATTTCATTATTCTCTTGTCAATTCCTTTAAATTTGACGCCTGATTTCCCACAATATTATCTATATACTGTATATAGTATGTAATACTACTAGTGTATATCATTATAATAAAATATGATATGTATATAATTCTAATTTCACTGGGAACTTCTTCCCAGCCTCAGATTAAGGATTGTTCTCTTTTTATTTAACAAAAGGCCAGAGCAGGAAACAGTGATTATAATCAAAATGTCACCTTTGAATGCTTTCTGTTCTTTTCTTTTCACATTCCCTTCACCTAGTCTTTAGTCACAGGGTGCCATACTAAATACAATCCCTTTACAGAAGAGTAAGTGATCCTCACCTCACAACTGCGCTCTTTGTTAATGTTGTTGTCACGGTGCTCCAAGTCCCCCTTGAGACATTTATTGTAAGAGCCACAATAAGAAGGGTGTCAATTTCTCGTAATCATATGACAAACATAAATATTCTTGACAATAGCCAAAAAGTGGTAATTACCCTACCACAAGGAACACAAGTTTTCCCAATGCTCTGGTCAACAGCGGTAGGCTACTTTGCATGACGAGGTTAAGTATACCTATCCTATCAAACTTTCTGAAATTAGACTGGGAAGTTTCCACACAGTGTTAGGTAATGCCAACCATGTGAACCACATGAAGTAAAATCTAAATGTAGCATGCTTCTTTCAAAGTTTTATTGATGCTTTTTTTTTTCTGTATAAAGTGACAAACTGCTTGCAATGGCCCAATGAGAGTAATGCTGGATGTTCATAAAATCCTAATGCAATGCATTGGAAAGACATGCACAGCTATAATATAGGTTTCCGACCTGTTTTGCGTACATAATTCCAGCTCTGTATCACTTTTGATCATTTACTACTGAAAGCAGTGTATAATTCTAAACTTACCCTACTTTTTGTTTTTTCATAGAAATTGGTGCTTCATTTAATGAGATCGAAGAACGAAATTACCCGCCAATACATGGCTCGTCTCATTAATGCGTTTGCTTCCCTTGCAGAGGGTAAGTGCTCAAGCATCATTATTTCTTTGAAAAATGAATCATTGTCTGACTGGATGCATTTGGAGACCTCAGTGGCTTTTACCATAACTTCCCATTCATGTTTGAAACCACTAATGATCCTCTGCAGCAGCATGCCAGCAACTTTGGAGGACATTTTGTAAACAAACTATGCTGGAAAGACACATAATTTAGGCTGACACAAATTACTTTCTATTATGTAGTAAGTGGTTGGGGTTGGTTATTCATTCTCATAAACAAGGAAAAGTTTTCGGACCCTACCTTGCACACGGCGCGGCACTTGGTTTTACAGGGAGGTGCGTTCAGGTGAATTCTTGGCATATTGCCATCTCGAGGAAGCAGGAAGTGACCGCACCATCAACAAACAAATCCTGGTCTAAAGTCAATAGCGCAGCATTTCATTGTTATTTTAACAGTGCTTTAGTAAAATGCGCCTAGAATCGTGCACAGCGCAAACACTATGCTTGTTACACACAGGTTACACACACACAGGGAAGCGCAACAGCATATGACGGTGCAAATCCGCCATCATAATAGCAATGGTACAAACACTCCTGACTTTTAAAGGGAATGGGAGATGACACACTGATTGGTTTATTGCATGTTACGCCCAATAACTACAACCCTTTTGAACCATGCACCTGGCGCACAGACCCTTATTTCCGCTGTCAAACTAGCAAAAGTGGATTTTTTAGGAACTTGAATACTGTATCAGTAAATAGTAAACTCCTTTGAACAAAATTTATTCTCAGTAATAGGTAGTGCTTGAGATGATAGACATATTTTTGCGATAGGTTTACCCATCATTGGTGAGTCTGGTCAGCTTTGCTTTTGTTAAGGTGATAATTCTGTTGTCTTGTGTTTGCAGTTGCACCTATTGAAATCCATGGCTTTTCAGTGTTGAAGCCACTACTTGTAATTTACATTAAAAGTTTAAAAAAGTTAACTTTTTTTTATTGAGAATTATGTTGCCATTAGGGCATGTTAAAGAAACTTATTTCTTGCCTTTTGATTGTAATTTCATGTTGTGTTAATGCTTACAGGTCGGGCTTACCTCTCCCAAATCCCAATTCTTCTGAAACTTCTGACAGAGGCGCTCAGGACGGAGGAAAAAGACTCTCAGACTAGAAAGAATGTGCTAGTGGCCCTGCAGAAACTCAGCCTTAGGTACTTTTTAAAACAAGCAATTGTTTTTTGTTTTTTTATGCATCCTTGTTTTGCTTTTTTTAAACTAAATTGTAAACTAAATGGCATGTTTATGAACCAGATGATATACCAGTTTGTGTATTGAACAACCAGTCATCACCTAATTATTAAAAGTTTTTTTTTTCTTGGACCTCAACCAGAATTCCTGTGCTGTTGGGGAACACACATACTTCTGTTCAGGTTTATTAAGCAGTAATTCATCATTTATTATCGTGTCTTGGTAGAAGGAGCCAGCAGACAGCCATGATAGCAGACAACCTGATTGGCTGGCTGGTGGATGAGCTGCAAGACTCCGACTGCCTGAGTGACTTCACCCTGGAGTACTCTGCTGCTCTGCTCATGAACCTCTGTCTGCGAACAAAAGGTAAAGGCAGTTGAATTAATTCTATAATACCTAAACCTTTTGAGTTTTGGTTGGATATTTTCCTCAGAGGACACTTTGCTTGTACATTTAAATAGATGAAAATACTGTAGGATGTCAGACAGAACCATTTAAAAGCATGTCATAACTATATAATACCATGCTTTATTCCCCATATGTTTTCAACCTGTGAATAAAGCCTAGTTTATTGATGGGGAGTTTATTTTGGTCGTCTCCACATATACAGCATATCACTCTATAGGCATATCCAGCTGGCCCTGCTATGCTATATCAAGGGCTTCTTGAAGTAAAACCAAAAAAGCATATGAAGGAAACTCTTATCTTATTAATAGTCTACCATGTCTGTGTCAATCAATTGTATTTCTTTTAAAGCCACACACATTCTCTGTCTAACATTGTTTCTGTTGGGTGATTTTATTATGGGCAGACTAAAGGCCATTATGTTTCAGGTTTGCATTTGATACAACATTTTAGTTTTTACAGCTTCTTCTATGCACACTGCTTATTAGTGCACTCTCCTTTTTTTCTTATTTCCTCTTACATCATATCTACAGTGGATCTTTGTTCATGTCACTCCCATTTAAAGCAGATACACCATCAAAGATAATTTGTATCAGTAATTTGTTTATTTTTCTCTCAGTTGCCCGGAGCCTGCTTTTTATAGACTGCCACAGTAAAATACTGTACTGCATTTGATTTATCAGTAGTTTTGTTATCTCACACAAAGAACTATTGGGTTCGAGGGAATCATCAATTATTCATCTGAGTGCATGATTCTTCCTTCCTATCACTTTGTAGGATTTAATTATTTTTTGGTTGAAACTTTGTACAGGAAAAAGGAAGTGTGCAGAGACCGCCAAGCATGTGCTAAAGGTTCTCACCGACCTGCTTGGACATGAGAACCATGAGGTGATGCACACACATCCATGCACTGATGTTAAATGCACAATGCATATAATGCGCACAGAAAACACATTCACAGAGGTCGAACAACATGGACACAGCTTACATAATTAATATTAAAAGGTGATGCTCACACATTTAGAAAACAAATGTGCAGAATTATTGTTAATACAGGATACAAAAGTACAAAAGCATCCATAGTAGTGTCTTAAAAGGACATCGCAAAAGAGAGTTGCATTAAAATGTAATCCAAGGTGGGCAACACATAGCACTTCATTAGTTAACAGCATTCACATGAATACACCATCTGCACTGTAATTCAAGCAGACGCACCTAGGCTTGACATAAAACTAAGATTATAATGCCTTCCACAACTCTGGCTTTAGGTTAGTCTATAAACACTTATACAACAGTAACACTAACACTAGTTTTCTTTATGAAAGAATGTCAGCAACTTTGGAGGGCAATTTACTCAAGCTGTTGTCTCCCCACTGCTAGGAGGTGTATCTAATTTGTATTTATGACATATTGTATGCCTATAAAAAATATACTTATATTTCGATCCACTGCATAAGCATTTATTCCTCTTTGTATCCATGTTTCCTTGCTGCTGCACAAACTTTTGTCATTTGGGGTGAGATCATAAAGATAGAGTGTGCGTGCGTGTGTCTGTTTGTTCTCTCAGATTCGACCATATGTAAATGGAGCCCTGTACAGTATCCTGTGTATTCCCTCTGTGAGACAGGAAGCCAAAGAGATGGTGAGATAGCAGAAATGTCTTCACCTGCTTGGAGGAAACAGACCCAGTTTGTGTTTTAGCTCTGCCTTTGTCTCTTTATGTCACCACGCAACCAGTGTTTGTCCATCCTGTCTAACAAAGATCATGTTCAAGCCAATCTCTCACACATCAATAATCATTATTATTATTTGCACAAATAAAATATGTTATCAACATAAAGTAAGTATTTTTGACCCCCAGCCAGTTGTTGTTACAGGGTATACTTCCTTTAAAATACTTAGTCACTGATTTTTATTCTGAAGTTCACTAGAAAAATAGCCCTTGCATTTTTCAGCTGTAACGTTTGTGTGCATACACTGGTGTGACTTGTGTTTACCTCACATCTGTGCAGAGTGTAGAGGAGATTCTCCATTGCTACAGCAAAGAGGACAACCCAGACCTCAACAGGCAGATTGAGTTCATCATAAAACAGCTAAACTCAGGTTAGTAAAGTTAAATTTACTGTTACACTGGATGTATTCTACTCTATGTAGTGTACTGTATATATGTACATTTAAAGATAAAATACTGTACCAGATGAAAGTGGCATTGTGCTAATGTAGGGTTTTGGGCAGCTGGTGTTAGTGGTGTTAGGTGACAGTGGTCCTGTATTAGTGAGACATGGCAGAAAATTTAACAATTTAATGTAAATGTAAAGAATGGTGTGTCTTTAAAGTGTTTATATGTTTTTGAAAAGTCATCTAATTTATTTAATCCCTATGATCTGGCTGTTCCACCCAGCTGATGAGGAGGGGCCAGAGTCAGACGATGAAGAAGAAGAGGACGACAATGATGTAAGTCTGCCCCTCAACCCATTAGGCATTGATAGGTTAGTGCTTTACACCATGTAGTCACAACTATAGGGATATATTATCAATATATTATACATCAGATCATATTTAACACATTTCCAAAACCTGTAAATGGCAATCTCAGCATGACACAGATATTGGGTGTCTCCCACCTCTGTTTGTGCATATCCGTGTGTGTGTGTGTGTGTGTGTATATGTGTGTATATGTGTGTATATGTGTGTATATGTCGTGTCCATGTGTGTGTGTGTGTGTGTGTGTGGTGTGTGTGGGGGGGGGGGGGGGGGGAGGGTCTTGGCAGATTGGATTCTGTAAGAAAGAATGGCTGCAGTCTTCTAGGTGTGTAATGTATGTGTATGTGTATGTGTACAGTATGTGTGTGTTCCTATTCCCCTAGTGGTTGCATGCAAATTTCTTAAGTGTGAGTGCCTTCATTCCATTGTCTCTGATCTTAGATGTGGTGTTTTTTTTAGCTGCTATCCATTTACCATTGCTATAAGGGTGAACTGATATATGTTCCTCACTTGTGTAAGGGAGTTGAACATTTGTAGACTACATAGGTCTCTTATTGGCACCGTTTGACTTGGTGCCAAACATTGTAGTAGTGTTTGTCCTAGTTTGTAGACTCACATCAATGGTTAGTTAGTTTGGTTAAACATTGCAGAAACTTGGCTGAGATTGTGATGTCAGCTGTGATTTCATTACTTACTGACTGTTGAGAAAAATCTGAATTACTGACACTGCATACTGTCATTGCCTTGTGATAGGAAGATTTAATGGAAACAGACCTAGATATAGAGGAAGTTCTTCAACCACAGCCCAGGGAACTGTCTGGGGAGAGTCTGCTTACCACTGAGTACCTGGGGGTAAGAGCAAGACACATACACTCACTACACTCCTCGCTATGTCTAAGTTAAATGAACATGTTGTTTGCTTAGCAGACACAAAGAGCTCACAAGAAGGCTGCACTAAGCAATTGTTAGGTGTTGGTGTGTGTGTGTGTACTTCACAGTTCCAGCTACTTCAGAATGCAGCAGCTAATGGAAATTATACTTAATGCGTGTGGCCATATGTCACGCCACAGAGCCAATAATCCCTTATGAATTGCAAGATTTTACATCATTGTGCTACATAATGCTAGATGGCTAGAGGAAGGACACAAGCAGGTCTTCACATTGAAGGAAGCTGTTCTAATAATTAGTGTCTAAAAAACGTAATTCAAGCACAGTTGGCAACTCCCCTAATCTGGAGGTTTTCGATTGTTGTCATCATAATGCTGCACTTACACTGAATTAGTAACTGACCCTCTGACACCTCATAGAACTTCTGATTGACTTTGATTTTAACTTAAGCCCACACAACAGGTGAAACAGACCGGGCTTTATTTGTTGCTTAACATCATCGCTTCAATCCGTCTCTCAGCTGTTTAGGGATGACAAGTTCCCACAACATTTATTGGTGTGTGTGTGTGTGTGTGTGTGTGTGTGTGTGTGTGTGTGTGTGTGTGTGTGTGTGTGTGTGTGTGTGTGTGTGTGTGTGTGTGTGTGTGTGTGTGTGTGTGTGTGTGTGTGTGTGTGTGTGTGTGTGTGTGTGTGTGTGTGTGTGTGTGTGTGTGTCTGTGTGGGTGTGGGTGTGTGGGTGTGTGTGGTGTGGTGCGTTGTGTAGATTATGACCAACATGGCAAAAGTGAAAAGGAAGTCGACCCCTCTGCCACAACCAAGTGTTGATGAACCCCTACAACGGCCAGTCACCCCAAGTTCTCATCGAAACGCGGTGTAAGTTAAATGCACACACAGATAATGTCAGACATTTTAAATTGCAGTTCACTCTTAAGGAACATTCTAATGCATGGTGGAAATGTGCATGCTACTGTAAGGTTTAGGGTACTTTAGACTCAAGGGTAAATAAATAGAAATATAGGTGGGTGGAAAGTACTAAAGTGGATAATTTTACAAAGCTTGTAGTCTAACCTGTTGGTCATTTTGACAAAAAAACTAGTGCTGTAGGTCAAAGCAGAAAGGGTTCAAATACATTATGCCATTAATCCTTGCAACGCCTTTAAGGGAATGAGTCAGCAGGATGAGACTGGACCTGGAGACGATACTGTATGTACTGAAAGCAGATTATTGACAATAAAAACTATAAGCCAGAAGGCAGGAATTAAAGAGTTATTTTAGAGTAATGGATATGACAGCTATGAGGGAGCGGTGTACTACACATAACCTGGCCCCAGTGATAAGGGAGCGATAACTCACAGCAAGTTATTGATACACAGGAAGGATTCATAACTTACTAACTGGAACCAATGGTAATGCTAATCTTTATTTATATAGCACGTTTGAATATAAAGTTAAGATTTAAAGAGTGTTGTACAAGCTTAAAGAAGTACCCCTGATGAAGGTCACACAAAAAAAACATTACGATAAAGGTTTTATGAACATCTTGATGCAAGTTCTTAGAAAACCTGAGCTGTATTGTTTGTGTCATGTCTCGGGATTACCGATCCGGCAGTCAGGGGGATGGACGTAGCCGGGATAGGGAATACCCTCTAAGCAGACAGAAGAGCGACGAAGGAAGCCTGCCTCCATCTCGTTACAACTCCCGACCTCCAACACGCTCTGGCAGTCGCCCCAGCACTGCTGACTCCCTACGTCACAGTATCGGTGGGTGGATGTCATTTACCAATAAAAAATAAAATATAATTCCATAGCACATAGCAGTGAAATTTTAAAAAAATAACTACATTTTGTGCATACTGAAATCATAAGCATGTTTGAGGGAGGATTTAATTTCGCTTCCACCTGCTGCTCTTTATTTGGTTTATGTGGATTTATTTGATGTGATGCCCGGTGTCTACTAGGCAAGGAAGCTTCTGTGACTTCCTCAGAAAGCACAAGGGATAATGACTCAGCAAAGAGGGCACCAAATGACTTATTTTGACTTTCGCCAAAACATCAGCGTGACATCAGGTTGTGCTCATGTGCTCCATAGTGACCATAATGTGTAACAGTACTGTTGCATTGCTTTATATAAGTTTTGAGTTTATATTTGAAAGGCAGATAGGTTGTTATAATTCAAAAAGTAGTAGGATGAATGTCTAATATGTCCTGCCTCTCTGTCACAAACACCCAGACTCAGAGTGTGGCCGATTGTTCCAGGAGTCCGAGTTGGAGGGTCCATATGAAGGGCGAACCAGAAAAGGACGTTTTCAGGAAGAGCACAATGGACACTCTACCAGGTTAACTGCCTACACACACACCAGAGCGCGGATTGGGACGCATTTTTATGTCTGAGCCCGGCCCATGTCCGACAGAGTAGTAACCAAGCCCGACAGGCATTAAGATAATTATATCCAAGCCCAACCCCAGCCCGGCACAGTTAAAATCTAATTTTCTCTTGTGCTAATGACACATGTACAGTATGTATGTTTGTTTGTGTGGAAAGCCCACTTTTAGTAAGCAACTGTAGGAAGGTATTCGGAAAGGTCAACAGATGAGTGCATTAGCGCAGGCCAACTTCTTTTTAAAGTCTTCTATTGCTGCGCTGCCACATGTAGACTAATATGCGCCTGTTTTTTTGTCACAGCTACATAAACAAATTCCCGCACACAGAAGGAATTGATGTTAGGGTAATATTATTAATTTATTTTAATCACAAAGACAAACCTTTGCGTCAAGTGAAGCAGGCCCATTGGCTACATAATAAGTTCTTTTAAATTTAAAGTGTTCAATGCCTTATTGTGCTGATGTGACCGAGCCCGACCCGAACCTGAACATCATTTCTAAATACACACACACGTACATTTACTCAAGTATTCAAAATTTGAGGTATATTTCAAAGGGAAATACACTATGTAAGCAATATCACACAAAGGGTTTGATTTAACGTCATTATTGCCACAACAGTGTATCACTGTGATACACTGTACATTCTCTACATCAAACCCTTGAGTGTAATATTGCGATTAAACAACAATGGTTACCAAAAAATAAAGGTTATAATCCAACTGTATATTTTGGAGCAATTTGCTCTCAAAATAAAAAAAATAAAAAAGCAAAAGAGACGATTTCTAGTCCCTCCCTTTTTAGTCAGCCATTCAGTTGAAGCTAATGTTAGCTTTGAAGAAACTTTGAGAAACTGAATAACTACCAAACATACTGTATAAACACAAAACTGCTTTGCTAGCTCAGTCTTGTTGCAACTATGATATCTGCTAAAAAATAGTTTTTCCACCAACAGATTAAGCTCCTGTACATCCGAGAAATGTAGCAGTTACTATTAAGATAGCGCCGAGTCACAGGTTCAGCTGCAGATCCGAACATTTCCAGTGGAAGTTAACTTCAGAGCTTTGGAAAAAAAAAAGTTGTTTAATCCGATGTATCCCTTTATTTACATTAGTTGGAGAGCTATTGTGTGTTTCGCTGTGGTTTCTGATTTACATGAATACAAATGTATCAATGTTTTTTAATTCAACTTAGTAATAACATTGTAATATTGTTAAGTGATGCTGATCAAATGGCTCTGGGTGTGTTGTCAGGCCTACAAATACAAGTTAAAACTATTAGACTATTACACACAGAACTGATGATACTTGCACACTTTTACTTAAGTAACATTTTCAATGCAGGACTTTTATTACTTTTACTTAAGTTAACGATCTGAATACTTCTTTGACCACTGATGTTTTCATGTATGTTGCTGCAATTAAATGTCTGAAACATTGAGAGATATTCAACTTGAAAATCAAATTTATTATCATATACGTTAGAAGCCGTACATTTCAGTTCAATCAACAGTTTGTACTCTGGCTACCTCCTGATGGCACACAACACAAGATATAAAATACATTTATGGAAGCTGCTCTTGCTGCAGCATGCTTTAAAGGGCATTGCAAATGCAATGATAATTTAGTGCTACAGTACTTCTGTGGCAAGAGGGGCAATGTCACTTCTGAGGAGGAGAGAAAGTCTGTCTTGACCACAGGCTGGTTAAGTTGCTGAAAGAAGGTGGATGACAGGTTACGGTACAGTGGCCATATATACCGCCCCTCCTGAAAGGGGCCTGTTTTAATTGCAAATGTTCAGTTCACTGCTCAACAGAAGTGAGAGGGCAAGCCTATAGCTAGTTAGAGGGTGAGGCCCGTGTGAAATCAATCTGAGCCATTGCTATGCAACGCCATATCTCTCTCTTGGGTGTCTTTTTCTCAGAACTTCTGAATTCAGTCAGTGTGGGTTATGAAAATAACAGAAGAGATGGATAAAAGATAAAGAGTACAACATAAGAAAGAGTAGGTTGTATGAATAATGTACAGTTGTGCTCATAAGTTTACATACCCATGCTAAAGTTGACTAAAAAGAAGAATAAAAAAACATCTTTTGGAAATTGATCTTAATGCCTTAATTAAAGAAATTAGGAAAAATCCAACCTTTTATGGACACCAAATTTATTTGTGAATGAATAATGTATCGTAAATAAATATCGTCTTTAAAATACAGAGAGGAATAGGTGTACCCGTACATACCCCTGTGTTAAATCCCCATAGAGGCCGGCAGAAGGACAGTTATTTCATGGATAAAGGATACTATGCATCTTGATCAAGTTCCGTTGGCCTTTGGAATTAAAATAGCCCCATATCATCACATACCTTTCACCAAACCTAGAGATTGTCATGGTTTTATTTCAGCTTAATAGCTGGTTTGATTTGCATTTTCTGAGATATTCATATGGAAAGTACCCCATGCCAATGTCTAGGTATGGTATGTGATAAAGGCTTGTGCACAATTCAGAATTGAATTGAGAATGACTCCTAAATTCCAATTCAATTCTTGAATTTGAATTGATGTTCATAATAGGATCTAGAATTACAATTTAAATTTGAATTAAATGAAGCAGAATTGCAATTCAATAAACATTAAAAGACAATCTTATTCATACTTTAAGTGAAGTGTTTAACAATGAAGCTTTACAACATATGTCAGATATGATTGCATTAGATATTCTATAAATTATGTAAGTGTGAACTACTTGTACAGATTACATTAACAGTAAATGTTTTCCCCAGCAATGCATGTTAAAAGCTCTAGTCACAGATCAAATAACTAAGTTTTATTTATTGTAATTGTAATTTTGTGGAACATGAGGGAACATGAATCCATTTTACAGAATGCTTATCATTATCTATATTTTGGAACAAAATATGCAGGATTGAGGAGGGACTTGTTACGTGTATTGAAATTAAGTTACTAAATTACGAAATTAATTAATTGTTTTTTAGTTGAAATATAATTTAATTATGATGCATAGTATCCTGGATCCATGAAATAACTGTCCTTTCAATTTAAAAATCTGCCTGCCTCTATAGGAATTTAACATATGGGGTATGTATACTTATGCCCTCTGCATTTTAAGGTAGAACATTTTATTTATTTGCGATACATTATTTATTCACAAAGAAAATTGGTGTGTTTAAAGGTTAGATTTTCCTTAAATTCTTTAATTAAGGCATTAAGATCAATTTCCCAAAATAGTTTTTTTTTATTCCTCTTTTTAGTCAACTTTAACATAGGTATGTAAACTTATGAGCGCAACTGTATATGGAAGTCTATCTATTAAGAAAAACTAACATATATAACAGGCTTATGTGTCTGACTTCAAAAGAAGCACAAGAATAGAAAGAACAAAACAATAACAAATACTGTAGTATGTCAATGACCATCTCGTAGATGCATTTAGTCCATTGTTTGGTAGCAACTAGCACGGAAGAGAGCCAGACTGAGGTTGTTGGGGAATTATGCAATTTAAAATAAATAGTGCAAGTCAGCTGAGCTTTCTGTTAATCTCTGATATACGTGTCTGTGGAGAGAGTTGGCAATTGTAGCTCCACACCAATTGGTGACTCAGCAACGCCAAGCTGGTCTGTGAGACTGTGACATGCGTTTAAACGAGCAGTTCCCACAAAGAGACCCATTCAATCAAACCTCCCCTGCTTCTCCTCTCCTTCAAATCCCAGAGGAACTTGACTCCTGAATCCCGCCAAGAGTAATGAGTCCCAGGAAACCGCTTCGGTTATCCCTCCTCCCGTCCCCCTAAAAACGTAAAACACCTCTACAATACGAAGTTCAGTAGCCTCATTTCACCCCAGTTTGGGAACAAGACTTTTATATTAAAAGAGATTTTAGGACACAGTCATTGATACTTAGGTGAATAGAAACTTAGCAACACAGCAATTTGGCAAATACCAAAAGAGAAGATGTAGATTATGCTTTTGGTTTGAGGTTAATGAATTCCCCCCCTTTGTTTTTATTTAAGCAAAGCTCTGCTTCAAACTCATTCAAGGTAACACCTGGGGGGCCAGCCAGGCTTTTTCCATTCAGACATCAAAGTTAAACACTGAAGTCTTGACACCTTGTTTCTCCTCCAGTTGCTGACTTTGTGACTATTTATGAAATGTCTATGCACATTTCGGTTCCCTGCTCCACAGGGCTGAGCATTCAAGTTTATAGAACCTGTTATACCAGATGTTATCAGGCATGTTGGAGCCAATTAGACTACTGTGAGCTGAAACAAGAATCAGCTGACTGAAATCTATCCATCTATTGTGGTATGGGATTGCTCCACAGGCTGTAGGCCTTCACTGTGTTACTGTAGGCAGAAGAGTAAGATATGCATTGTGATGTCATGTCTGTGTATAAAGTGTAGGGACCCCCTACTACATATATTAAACTGGGCCTACAATAAGGTATAGGGTGGCCTAAAGCCTTTATACATACCTTTTTTGCATAGAATACTAAGCTATTAAAATAGCCTAATAATTGTTGGCATGATTTTATAAATCTTGTTTTAATGTTAAACATACATGTGGCGCAGTGCATCCTTAGGATTAACTGTGGATGGCCTAAGTGACTACCTCACCTATGGGCCTGTTAGCAGTCGGTATTTATGTTTGCTAATAACATGTTGGATTTGTGTTTAGGGTTAGGGTTAAGGTTAGGGTTATGTGTTTTATAGTATAAAAACCTGCAACTAGAAATCACAAAAAAACAATTATATAGAGTTACACATACATATAAATAAACTCGGCACCTCAACAGTCTGCATGGTATGGAAGACCCTACTTATAGCTGTCCCCATTGGGTATGTCGGAAGTATCAATGAAGTCTGGTAAGCCATCCCCAGAAGTGGAGGCTATCGACTGAAACAAGTGAAATGGATGCTGTCACGTGTTGAGGGGCAAGAGGCTTGTGCACGGTTGACCCTGGAAAATCATGATATCTGTGCTATGAAACCTTCTGTGAAATGAGGTGTGCTTGTGGCTGTAGTGTCACGACTACTGAGCAGCTCATCAGATAGAAGGATAACCTCTCTGAATGACCTCTAACTGTAAGCAAGTAAGAAATAAGAGTAACTGTAAAAAGTAACTATAAAAAGATCAATTTCAAGGCTTTAAGGCTTGCTTGGTCAATGTAGCCTTAATTAATTTGAATCGCAAATTGTGTTCTGTTCTGTACCAAGTTTAGCTGTTAACTTGCCTTATTTTATAGCCAATGTCATTTGATTGTTTGCTTTTGCAGCACAATTTTTGTATTATGATGTTTGTGCTGATTTGTGATTTAGTGGGACTTATTTTTGTTTAACATTTCTTTTCCATGTCATCAGTGGTGGTTATGTCCCTGCATTTACAAGCCAGCCCAAGATTCCCCGTACACCTGATACAACAGTTAGCCAGGACACCAGTGCTCAGCGGGCTCGAGTCCCAGCTTTGGCACCCCAGTATTCTCAGTCGGAGCCGCAGCCGAGTAACCGACCAGCCTCCGCCAGCTCAACAGGAGGAGGGGGACAACAAAGTGGAAGTAAGCATGTACCCACCTGCCATTGTTGGCAAATTTTGACTCCCGCTGGTTGCATTAACATAATAACCAGCCGATTTAGAAGATATCCAGCAATGTCACTGTCTCTGTCTTTTTTTCATTTTCCAACATGAAACTTGGAACATGTCCAGGCATGGGTAATATTGATAACATCTTGCATAACAGAATACAACATTTATTATGTTATGCTTGTATTGTAATATCATAAATATTGAAATGTTACTGGCAAACTAACCACAGAAAATAACCACTAATAATTGAGTTAGTTTTTATCAAATCCTGGACATTAAAGTGCCCATATTATGCTCATTTTCAAGTTCATAATTGTATTTGAGTTTGTATCAGAATAGGTTTACATGGTTTCATTTTCAAAATACACTTTTTTTCTTGTACTGCACATTTCTGCAGATCTTGTTTTCACCCTGTGTGTGTAAAAGTTTGTCAGCACACTCTCTTTTAGCTACAGAGTGAGACATCTGACTTCTTTACTGTCTTTGTTGGAAGTTGCACATGCACAGTAGCTAGGTAAGATCCCATCAGCCAGATAACTCTTTCTCCAACTGTGGTCAGTACAAAGCAGGATTCCTCTAAATGAGGGCGCACTTGTGGAATACCTGCAGAACAGGGACATGGAAGTAGTTTGTTTGTAGATTAGGGTGAACTAGTGTGTGTTGTTGTAGTGTTTTGCCATTGAGAATGCGCTAGCATGCTAGTGCTATCATCTTATGTGCTACCTCGTCTCGGCTAGTTACGTAGAAAGCCCTGGAGAACAGCTCACCCGAAACTGACGGCAGAGGACATTCAGAAACTCGTATCTCACTCAAAACAGCATGGATGTTTTTTTCCAAGTTTGTATACATGTGCAAGTACCAAAGACACAAAATAACACCCCAAATCCCCCAATCAAGGTACTTAATCTCACAGATACAAGAGAGGCCTCTATATGCGATATTACCATTAAGCAGTCATGGTTTGTAGCATTGCCTGTGATTACCTAATACAACTGTAGGTAAGGCATAGCTACGTCAGTAGATATGGTATAGTAAAATCTCTCCTGGTTAGCAAATCATATCACCCAATCGTAGCAATCACCTTAAACAAAATGTGGACATGGATAGTAAATGCCCTGTGGTGTAGATCACAGTTAGTGGATCATGTTGCCTGCCTGTACAACTACGGTCACAACTCTCTGTCTCACCCATTGTACCTCCAACAAATATCTTAATTTTTCTTCCTCTTACATACAGGTTTTACAAGAACTGACAACTCTGTTCTCAAAATAAAAGAAGATTTACAATAACATGCGCCAAGACGAAAGTGGGGTTAACTGTAAAATGACAAGCCATGCTCCAGTTTCCCTTGAGCTTCTTGATTTACACATAGAGATTTCAGGAGTTTCAACTGGAATTCTGTTACAAAATCTGCCACTGATGTAGTTCAAAGTTTTTGCATGACTGTGTTAATGCTTTTGCCAGTGTTTTGCCAGCGATGACACTAACTTATGACTGACAAAAATTAGTTTAGGCACTTTAGACTCATATTCATTCACACGTGTATTCATACACTCACAGTTGTCTCATCCACTGTTACCCTACGTTTAACAAGTGTTTTAAGAATCATAAATAAATAAGCTTAGATTTTGGACTTATTAGCTAGCTTTGAACATAATGTTTTAAATATGTAGAGCCCTACTTGTCTTTTTGACTTTCTCCTTTACAGTCCTACAAAAAGGAGAACCATGAGTCAGGAGAAAAGGATTGTATGCTTTTGATGGTTATATTCAACTGAAGTTGTATAGCAATCAAGTTCTAGTGTAACAATTAAATTTGTATTGGCCGGCTATGGCTGTTAGAAGAAATAAAAGTTGTACATTAGTTTTTTCAGCCCATCCCTACCATTGCCACTTATGCATTTGCTGTCAACTTCACAGAACATAAGTCACTGCAGGGAAGATGGCCTGACCAGTTTGTCTGGTGCTCTTAGTTGGGAGATATCATCTCTCCATGCCCTCATGCATCTTAACTGCATTTCAAGAGCAAGTAACTCCGGCTCTTACGCCTGGTGCCCTTACCATATAGCCTGTAAAAGGGCTTAATGGTTAGTCTAAGCCACCACATCCTCCTCTATCTCTCTGTGTGTGTGTGTGTGTGTGTGTGTGTGTGTGTGTGTGTGTGTGTGTGTGTGTGTGTGTGTGTGTGTGTGTGTGTGTGTGTGTGTGTGTGTGTGTGTGTGTGTGTGTGTGTGTGTGTGTGTGTGTGTGTGTGTGTGTGTGTGTGTGTGTGTGTGTGTGTGTGTGTGCTTTATGAGGTCTGGCAAGTGTCAGACATCTATTGACTCACAAGGAAGTTACCTAATAAACCGCTTTAAGGGCAATATGCAGCCCCACGTGACGTGGCAAGCAAAATACACTTTTCCTGTGAGCATCTTTAGCTGTTATTGGTATGTATTGATTTTATTTGCACACACAGAACACTGCATAACATCTAATTAGTGAAAAAAAACTAAATGTATCAGGTCAAGAAGCCACAAGCCTAAACAACGGACCTACCTTAAACAATAATGAAAAAACAATATTGAAAAAGAAAAAAAGATGAAAAAAGAAAGAAAATAAACCTAAACTAACATAATTTGGAAAAATACAATAAAAATAAATGCCAGCAAGAAATATGCAAAATGATCAGACATCTGACCAATTAGACAATCAAACAATCCAATAATAACAAAGAAATGCATGAAGAACAATACGGGGTACAGTACTGACAACGTTTTGGTTTGTAAAAAGAAAGGTGAAGATGATCAACCTGTTTAGTAGTCTATGAATGAATTAGGGAATTCAATTAAAAAGGAGTGGCTGAGGGATGATGGTAAAGAAAAGGCAAGAACATATATTTATATATAAATGCCCATACTGTATCTGATGAATATTTATCTTATACTGAGAGAATATTCAGTTTCCTGAACAATGGAACAGAGGTCTTGTTTGAGTTTGAGAAGGAAAAAAAAGCACTTTTTACAGCAAATAAAGTTAAGATGGGATGAGAATGTATTCGCCCAAACAAAATTACCATACATCGAATAGAGATAAATCATAAAATGACATTAAGTTAATAAACACTGCATAACAAACATGCCACTTCTGCTGACTCGGGCGTTATCATGCCTAAAGTTTGCTGCTTGGTGGAGTCTGGCTGCAGAGACACCCACCACATGCTGAGACAGGATCCCCTTTGGATCCATATTTGGTAAACACTTGCTTGTGTCTGACAACTTGGCTAAGGAAAGATAGAGGAGGCATTTTTGTTGCTGACCACCCACTCAGCCAGCAAAAACGTTGTTGTCGCTGTATTGCCATGTTGAGAGGATGGAGATAAAAAAACTGTATTATTCTCCCAAAGTCATTTCAACAAGGCTGACGTGATGACAGATCCCCGTCGTGTGGCAGTGCAGCTAGAGAAAGTGTCGTAAGTGCAGCAGTACCTCTTAAGACTGTCACACTGGCGCTGAAAGATAAATATAATGAGGAATTCAGATTTACCTTTCTCACAAATAGGTGGGAAAGAATATAACAAAACCAAAAGCCTTACCTTAGGTACTAGGCTTTTAAGTTTGTCAAAGTGATAACAATTCATAACATGTCAGGAGGAGTATCTCCTTTCATTTTCTTTTTATTGCCGTTCAAATTCAAATACGACTTTCCTCTACCTTCTCTTTTTTCAAACCCCACGTCCCTACCTCTTTTCTGTCCTCCATCAGGCAGCCGGTCAAAGAGGAGGTGAAGAGGGAGCTGTCACCATGGAGATCACTATCTCCCCGGGAGCATCAGGCTTCCTGTAACATCATCCGCCCAGGTTGTGATCAGGTTCAGGGCAACAGAGATGGTCGAGGATCAGCAGCCGCAGGAGAAGGATCTTGAACAATGTGAAGGATTGTGGCCCTCCCTTTTTTCCCCTCCCCCTCCTCCTTTGGCTTCAGCACAGACTTTTTCTGCAACGTAATAAAGACAATAACCACAACCCCCAGCCGTCCAACTCTTTGCACCTTGTAGCCTTAGTTGGCCCTGACTTTCTCATTGAGGTGATAGTTGGCACATCTAAATACGTGTGACATCTTCCAGCCATGACAAAGTTATTTTGGACCAAGATACGGGTGTTCTAACTTGGAAGAACAGCTCCGAGTTGGGGCAGTGCAAGAGAACTTATTTGATCACCTCTCTGGTTTTCGAACATAAGCACATTACATTTCTTCACATCATTAGGGATAAACAGAGTCCCATGAACAGAGCTTTTTGATACATCCTAAACAAGCGCAGACCGCCCAAGTCTTAACCCTCATGTTGTCCTCGGGTCAAATTGACCCGTTTTCATATCAGTGTTCCTCTTAACTACCCGATTGTAATTACCCAAAATAACACGATTGATTCCAACGCTCTTTGGCAAGTACAAATCTCTACTTTCATTAAGTTGGGGGTATCTTAGTCAATTTGATAGCATTTGAAAGAAAAAAAATGAAGTGGTTTTGAAATAGTATTGAGTAAAGGTTGGCATATTCCAGTCTGTGATTATCCATCAACATACGTTCCTTTAATTTTATTCTGCTTTTCTAACTCAAACATTAGGTATA
>NC_045741.1:17277943-17280110 GCF_008692095.1 Etheostoma spectabile | reverse complement strand
CCTATAAATGAAGTTTATTGACCATATATTCCAAAAAGAATTGTAAAATGAAAGTTAATAAGTTAGTGTTAGGTAGTGTTGAAAATGTAAAAAAAAAAAGTGACTAACATTGAAAAAAAAGCGTCAAAAGTGTTGAAAAAAGGGACAAAAACATAAGAAAAAGTGAAAAACATTGATAAAAAGAGTTGATTTTCAAGTTTGACAGGAAGATAACACGAGGGTTAAGCACAGCATGGTTTTACCTGGTTTTAACTACATATAAACGGGGAACTAATGGTGCACTAATAGTTTTGGAAAACTGGACGTGACTAGACTGAGAGATACATGTGTACAAAGTGTAATTAATTTAATATGAGCCCTGGCAAGGAAATTATTTCTCTTTGAAATGATTGTAAAGATATTTAAACAAAGCTCATTTGCTCAAGTTATCGTGATTTGACAAATCTATGATCTTCTAAATGTACCTACGTACTGTATATATTGATTTCTGACTGTGGTGGAAAATATCCCTCCTCATGAATAACTAAGTAATTTACAGATATAAAATGCTGCTTTTGTTTAACTTATACTCCAGGAAATGTTTACCAGAAAGACACAGGTCTTGACATGAGTTGTCAGTGCATGTTTTTTGTTTTTTTTATATTTATAAGTGCTTATTGCTATTAACATACACTACCATCCATACAACATCTGACAGAAAATACTTGAATTTGTGTGAAAATCCTAAATTCACCATCGTTTGCATTGTACATATGCTTTGTTTTCCAAGTGTGGTGATGTACAGTATATTTATGTTTACTGTATTTACAGTATGTTGTTAGAAGTGAATTTTGATATTTTTGTAAGAGGTTTAAAATAAATGTGTGGCATGTCACCTGTTTTTCTAGTATATGATGAATGTTGTTGAATGATTCCTAGGTCCGTGCTACATCCCAATCGGCTGCTGCTTAGATTCACAGCTCAGTCTTGAATCATAAATCACCTTCCCTTACATAATTATTGCCAGCCAGTAGTTGGCATATTGTGCCCACACAGTGTTCTGTGCTCGCCTTTGTGCTGCACTCGGCAAATACAAAAACTCTTTGTGCTCAACTCATCAAGATGTCACGGAGCAGGAAGATTTCTGCTCTCGTATCGCGTTGTCAACTGAAAGCTGTATCACACTCGCCAACTCACCTGACAGATGCACCCTTACAAATGTCCTGGGGACATGCAGAAGTCTTCATTACAGACCCAATGAATGCTTATCATTAGCATTCAAGATATACCATAGGATTTGTTGTAATTTAATACTACTGGATGCTTACAGTCTGTGAGGACAAATATCCTAAACACGTGACAAGGCAAGAGAAGAAGACCGCATAAATTTAAACTGTTCAAGATTTTGTGTGGGGAATGTGTAAAGCATTAAATCAAACTGTGGTTCATTCTCAGGAACAAGGACACAGTGTATTGTATACTGAGCATTATAAACGCAACACAAGTTGTATGTGTAAAATAGTGTTAGGCAAAGTTCCAAAATTGTTACACAGTCAAAAACAGCAAATCAAACGATTCCCCCTTTTTTGTTGGTGTTGGTGAGGTACAACTCAAACTGTTACTCTCCTGGTGTCCCCCCAGGTGTGTTGCATCTAATTGTGAGTCAGGCCTCTCCCGCTGTGTGTGATATGAGTGCTGCTGACCCTCCAAGAAGCCATTTTTATGGCAGACATTTGGCACACAGTAAGATATGCACAAGGGTAAATAATTAAATTAATTCAATTTAGCTGCTATGGTTTCATGTTGAATCACTGTCACACTGGGACACTTGAAGCGTGTTAAAGGGGAACTATGCAGTTTTAGTTTGGTTGAGCTTAATCAGTTTTAGCTTAATTTACTTTGGGCAGGCGAGTCGCCGACCTCAGCGTCAGGAAGTATCGCATGATATCAGGTCTCGCAACATAACAAATTACTTCACAGCACTGCACACATAGGCCTAAACACCCCCATTCAGGAACCGGCTAGCTATAAGAGCAAGGTAGCGATGGAGTTGTTCACACTATCGTCATAGCTGAGCCAGCAAAGCAGAAGCAGAAAGCTTGGAAAGCATTGTTGGGGGAACAGAGAAAGATGATACTTTATTCATCCCACAGTGGGGAAATTTCCTTGTTACAGCAGCATTTTCTAC
>NC_045741.1:17277823-17277933 GCF_008692095.1 Etheostoma spectabile | reverse complement strand
AAAACAAACAAACAAGTAAACACACAAGCAAAACAGGCAAACAAAAGACAATGTGCAGAAGGTAGACTGAAGTAAAGTGGCGTCACATAAAGGTATTGTAAAGTAAAGTA
>NC_045741.1:17276649-17277813 GCF_008692095.1 Etheostoma spectabile | reverse complement strand
CAGTTGCCATAGTACAAGAAAACAACATTGCAGTGTAGTAAATAGTAAAAATTAAATTGAATATGCAATTAAAGACATAGGAAACGGCAGACTGACCAAGCAAGGAGTCAGACACAAGTAAACATAGCAGCTGCCAAATATCTATTCCGAAGCTGTAGGGGGAGCTCTATAGAGAAACCTGCGACAAAATGGCAAAGAAATTACCAAAAATGCATATTGCCCCTTTAATAATATTAGTAACACCTGAGCTTTCTTCATATGACAAGTCCAAATGTCTGCTGTAAAAAAATAAATAAAAAAAAAACCTGGCTTCAACACACTCCCCAATCTACCACACTAACAGACTTACCGTATATAACAAGTCACGAGAAGTTCTGTTCCTGTGATTAAGATGTTAACACCTTGCCAGGACATTGCTTAATAACAGTCATCTTCCCCTGACATGTAAAGGCTACAGGAATGATCTTGCTAGTTTTAACTGGGCAAGTCTAACACGCGCCCCCCCCCCCAAGGCATGACATATTCAGCGATTAATATTGTGGTCACTGCCAGTGGGCAGCAGCACAATGTGAGGAAACAGGCCGCACATGACAGACTGACGCACTTGCAACCAGGTGGCCATGTAACCCCGAGTGGTGCTGTCCAGCTGTAACTGCGACAGAGAGGAAGCTGCTGCTTTCTATCAAAACAAAAGTGTGAATAAACTCTAGGGATGGGGCTTACAGATGTGGAAATGTTAAACAAATCACACTGAAGAGATTCAAATTTGGTGCATGACTCTCTGGGCCTTTATAGCACTGAGTGCAGGGACACACTTCACCCCCTGTGTTATCTGATTTACCATTTTGCTTTTCAAATGCTGTTTCAAAGCAAGTTGTAGAGCCATTCTACTGTCGTCAAGGCTGTGTTATCAACCAGGCAAAGTGGACAACTGTCCTAGTGCCTAGTCCACGTGCCCTAACAGCTCCCAGGTTCATTTTTTTTCTTTTGACCGATTGCATTTAAAAATAAATATATATGTAAAAATGTATGTACTTCAGTTTTGTGCTCATATCTTGCATATTCCTAAATTATCGTCTTAAATCAAATGAACATGCATCAAATGTATTCTAGCATTGAAGAACTTAAAGAACAGGGGTTTATTAGGTGCCCTTCTTGCAGGTT